>NC_091323.1:32339041-32391541 GCF_038502225.1 Cherax quadricarinatus | reverse complement strand
GCTTGAGTGTAAAGAATTTCCACCTTAAAGGAGCCAGTTTAGACCCTTCTTGCCCTCGGAACCTCCTCTAAGGCTCTTTAACCGCTGGTAGTTAAGAAGAGTTTCACCCTTATGGCCCCTGTAGATTAACGCTCCCCCTCCCACCCGACAGCCATCTTAACACCAGCTGTGTTAAAATGGACCTTATGTACAACTGAAGTAGGGCACTGTCATGCCCCTCACCTTGGCTATTGCCCATAGAGTCGCCCTGCTGGTAGCAACACCTAAGGACTTTCAACCTTTACGTCAAATTGGGTTGACCCTTTCTTGTCACCTTCCCCCACCCCTTTTTTTACGTGCAGTAGAGGTTGCAATTGCTGCTCCTGTAAGAGGACTCTGAGTCTTACAGACTCACCAGAGGGGAGAGGGGGCAACGGGGTGGGGGGCATTGGGGGGTTGTGTTATTGCATGTAGCTCCTTCTTGCTCCCAGGTAGGTGCTCGGGCTTGTGTTGCACAAGTATGGAAGTCAGAGGGAGGGGGAGGAGGGAGGGGGAGGAGGGAGGGGGAGGAGGGAGAGGGAGGAGGGAGGGGGAAGGGAGGGGATGAGAGAGGAAGTAGTAAGGGTAGGGGGTGCATGATGCATAATTAAAAAATATCCCTTTAGAAACTCATTGCAAAACCTCACATAAACCTCACTTAAACCTCATAAACCTCACTAAACCTCATAAACCTCACATAAACCTCATAAACCTCATTAAACCTCATAAACCTCACTAAACCTCATAAACCTCACATAAACATCACTTAAACCTCATAAACCTTATAAACCTCACATAAACCTCACATAAACCTTACATAAACCTCACTTAAACCTCATAAACCTCACATAAACCTCACTTAAACCTCATAAACCTCACATAAACCTCACTTAAACCTCATAAACCTCACATAAACCTAACTTAAACTTCATAAACCTCAAATAAACCTCGAATTTTAATCAGATATATCTGGTCGATTAAGAACTCTTCTCACGACACGACAAGTACAGTGTGTCAGGTCAGGTGACCAAGACCTGGTTGTAACTATGACCATAAGTTTTAAAGGGGTGGACCGGTAAGCCAGTAGGAGGATTCGGTCAGATGACCAAGAGTTCCAACGGCGCGTCATCATGTAAGATCGCCATCAGGAAACATTTATCCTGTTACCTGACAAACCTAACCTAACCTAACTTAACCTAATCTAACCTAACCTAACCTAACTTAACCTAACCTAACCTAACCTAACCTAACCTAACCTAACCTAACCTAACCTAACCTAACCTAACCTAACCTAACCTAAACTAACCTTACCAAACCTTAACTAACCTAACCTAACCTAACCTAACCTAACCTAATCTACAAGCCTAACCTAACCTAACCTAACCTAACTAACCTAACTAACCAACCTAACCTAACCTTAACCTAACTAACCTAACTAACCTAAGCCTAACTAACTAACTAACTAATCTAACCTAACAACTAACCTAACCTAACTTCAACAACCTAACCTAACTAATCTAACTAACTAACCTAACCTAACCACAACCTAACCTAACCTAATAACCTAATCTGGCCTACCTAACCAACAACTCAACCTAACTAACCTAATCTGGCCTAACCTAACCTAACCTCCTAACCTAAACTGCCTTATCTAACCTAACTAACCTAACTCCTAAGCTAACCTAAAGCCTCAACCTTACCTAACCTAACCTAACCTAACCTAACCTAACCTAACCTAACCTAACCTAACCTAACCTAACCAACAACCTAACCTAACCTAACCTAACCTAACCTAAACTAACCTTACCTAACCTAACCTAACCTAACGTTACCTAACCTAACCTAACCTAACCTAACCTAACCTAACCTAACCTAAGCTAACCTTACATAACCTAACCTAATCTAACCTTACCTAACCTAACCTAACCTAACCTAACCTAACCTAACCTAACCTAACCTAACCTAATTTAACCTAAACCTAACCTAACGTATACCTAACCTAACCTAACTTAACCTAAATTAACCTAACCTACCCTAACCTAACCTAAACCTAAACCTAACCTAACTTAACTTAAATTAACCTAACCTAACCTAACCTACATATAGGTGAGTACACACACACGCACATATCTCTGGTTGTCAGAAAGTTGCATGAGAAAGCCCCACTAGAAGCACCCCGAACCATCCACCCATCCATCCACCCATCCACCCATCCATCCACCCATCCATCCACCATCAATTCACCCATCCATCCACCCATCCATCCATCTATCCCCCTCATATCTAGCACATCCTCAATTCTGAGAGAAGCGTTACTGGGAAACTGTCCGTGTATGTGTATTATCGAGTTCCCAAAGCCAGTGATAGGAATTGAGAATATGTAACGAAGTTACTTAATGGTTCTGTTGATGTTCGTGTGCTGGACTGCTTGAGACTCTATCATAGGTGAGACTCCCTTATGAGTGAGACTTCCCCATGTGTGAGACTCTCTCATGTGTGAGACTCCCCCATGCATAGCACTTGCCTGCTAGGAACGGGTGCAGTATCTCTCATCTCTCAGGGGGCTGGAAGAGCGCCGTCTCCTTGGCTCATTGAACCTGTCGATATCTCGACTCCCGTAATCTGTAGAAAAATGTAATCTCTATGTTGATAATCTCAGTGAAATGTTGGTTACTAACTTGAAGCTCTTTTCCTGCCTGCTGGGTGAATCTTGTTTACTGGTCAGGAATAACTCAAAGGATGCAACCTATCTGCTTGCTTTATTGAAGAGTTAGGTCTGCACCTGCTGTTTAGTCTCTGAACCTGTTTCTTGATGGTTGAGAGTTACTGCTACACCTGCTAAGATTACCAGTCTTCACATCTGTTTCTTGATGATTGAGAGTTACTGCTACACCTGCTAAGATTACCAGTCTTCACATCTGTTTCTTGATGGTTGAGAGTTACTGCTACACCTGCTAAGATTACCAGTCTTCACATCTGTTTCTTGATGGTTGAGAGTTACTGCTACACCTGCTAAGATTACCAGTCTTCACATCTGTTTCTTGATGGTTACTTGAGAGTTACTGCTACACCTGCTAAGATTACCAGTCTTCACCTCTGAGTCACTACAGAGTAACGACAACAGCTGCTCCTCAACCCTTGTTCCACAACGTCACTCGGGATATCGAGCAAAAATGATAATTTCCTGATAATAAACATTAATTACGCTAATATTTTCTTAAATAAATTTTACCTTCCCTAACCTAAAACAAAAAACTAAATATAAACGTGTTTTCATTCTAATTCTGTCCAGGAAAATTTATTTCCTAGCATTGTTGAACTTGGTAATCGTATCCTATGAGTTCTAAATAAAATAATTCTTAATGCTAATTAGTTATGACTTTCATTAATTTTGTCTCTGTTAAAGCTATTCTCTGTGGTTTATCATCCTCCTCTCTTTCCTTTGATTCACTGGCCATATTTGTGATGCTAATTCTATTAAGTCTAGAGGTGGAATTAGAGTTGGTTAATATAAGTTTTATTAAGATTTTAACCCAGGATAGGTAGGGCTACCCACCCAAGATAACACAACAAAGTCAGTGTGCCATCGAGGACTGTGTCTCTTATTTACATTATAGACCTTAATCTTGTCCCCCAGGATGCGACCCACATCAGTCGACTGATATCCAGGTACCCACTTACTGCTAGGTGAACAGGGACAGTAGATGTAAGGAAACATGGACAATGTTTCCGCCCATGCCAGGGACTGAGCCACGGACACTGAGTGTGTGAGGCGAGTGCGCTAACAGCAGAGCCATGAGCATCCAATATTGATAAATATATATTGATAAATAGGGATGAATTTGGTGAGAATGTCTGTGGTGGTAGTGACTGTGATTGTATGAAGCTGTGTGTGTTAAAGTAGGAAAAATAATGTTTTTGGATTAAACAGAAAAACATGGAATGATCTTCATGGGTTAGAAGAAATACAGTGGATGATGCTCTGGGACTGGGATAAATCCAGGAAGGTTGGGAGTGTAAGTAGGTGTGGGCGCTCTTGAATTGCTGGATGGCTGGGATTGGGTTAGCAGAAGAGATTGGTGGAATACGTCATCTTGGGTGGATGATTGGTTGAACGAGCCAGAATGAGGAACACGGTCCCGTACATGAGCAAACAGCAGCAGCAGCAGCAGCAGCAGCAGCAGCAGCAGCAGCAGCAGCAGCAGCAGCAGTAGCAGCATCACACCAGGATGACACTCTCTCATCAGTAGCATCATCATCAACATTGCAGGATAACACTCCTTCATCAGTAGCAGCATCATCAACACAGCAAGATAACACTCCCTCATCAGTAACAGCATCATCAACACTGCAAGATAACACTCCCTCATCAGTAACAGCATCATCAACACAGCAAGATAACACTCCCTCATCAGTAACAGCATCATCAACACAGCAAGATAACACTCCCTCATCAGTAACAGCATCATCAACACAGCAAGATAACACTCCCTCATCAGTAACAGCATCATCAACACTGCAAGATAACACTCCCTCATCAGTAACAGCATCATCAACACAGCAAGATAACACTCCCTCATCAGTAACAGCATCATCAACACAGCAACATAACACTCCCTTATCAGTAGCAGCATCATCAACACAGCAAGATGACACTCCCTCATCAGTAGCATCATCAACACAGCAAAATAACACTCCCTTATCAGTAGCAGCAGCATCAACACAGCAAGATAACACTCCCTCATCAGTAACAGCATCATCAACATAGCAAGATGACACTCCCTCATCAGTAGCATCATCATCAACACAACAAAATAACACTCCCTCATCAGTAGCATCATCAACACAGCAAAATAACACTCCCTTATCAGTAGCAGCATCATCAACACAGCAAGATAACACTCCCTCATCAATAACAGCATCATCAACACAGCAACATAACACTCCCTCATCAGTAGCATCATTAACACAGCAAAATAACACTCCCTCATCAATAACAGCATCATCAACACAGCAACATAACACTCCCTCATCAGTAGCATCATTAACACAGCAAAATAACACTCCCTCATCAGTAACAGCATCATCAACACAGCAAAATAACACTCCCTCATCAGTAACAGCATCATCAACACAGCAACATAACACTCCCTTATCAGTAGCAGCATCATCAACACTGCAAGATAACACTCCCTTATCAGTAGCAGCATTATCAACACAGCAAGATAACACTCCCTCATCAGTAGCAGCATCAACACAGCAAGATGACATCATCAATAGCAGCATCAATGCAACACACTGTGTGCCCTTTACCAAACTGTAAAACAATTAAAGCGTCGGCAAAAATACAATAAATTAAATTTTCGACTAGAGGCAGCCTCTTGCAACCTCCTAATTACCCTGTTGCTCATTTGCAATTAGACGAGTCTAGACCATGAATTACTAGTTCGGATCGCCCAGAGGCTGTCCACAAAATTACTTTTGTATTGTTCTACATAAATGAACGCTCTTCGTGTTTAAAAAAGAATTTCTTGCTTCTAACCTGACCTCTTTTGCAGACCAAAACAATTATATAAATATATATATATATATATATATATATATATATATATATATATATATATATATATATATATATATATATATATATATATATATATATATATATATATATACAATAAGATCACAGTAATCAGATGATTTTAGAATATGCAAAACAACCACTGTGAAAGAATAGAGAAATTCCAAGCGCTTTCGTGACTACTCACATTATCAAGGAACAATAAAAGCAATGCATCAAAGGAAGGCATGTAAAGAGTCTAGCCCACACCTCACTATCACATCCCACAACAAAGCAACACCTGACGCGCGACTCATAAGAAAGAACACTGCAGCAGGACCGCCGGCCCAACTAGACAGGTCCTTCACACAACCCACCAACAAACTATTCTATCCAAGAAATAAGAATTTTAAAATTTATTATTGGTCCAATGTATTATTAAATTCTTCCCAAATTCTATTAATTATAAATGGATCTAATTTATATAAACCAAAGGAAATATTCATATTATTGTCAAAACTGCTTTTTATGAAACAAGATTCAATTATATTCCTGTCGACCATGGACTTGCTTGATACTACTTTCTCAACTTTTTGAAAATCAATTGGATGGTTATAATCTCTTACATGAATAAACAGAGCATTGGAATCTTGTCCAGTTCTAATGCTTTTTTATGGGATGTGATAGTGAGGTGTGGTCTACACCCTTTATATGCCTTCTTTTAATGCATTACTTTTATTGTTCCTTGACAATGTGAGTAGTCACGAAAGCGCTTGGAATTTCTCTATTCTTTCACAGTGGTTGTTTTGTGTGTGTGTGTGTGTGTGTGTGTGTGTGTGTGTGTGTGTGTGTGTGTGTGTGACGAGGGAGGGGAACGCTCAAACTTCTAAATTAATCAATGTAACATGCCTCAAAGTTGTTAAATTGCTTGTAGGAGGGCGAGAGAGAGAGAGAGAGAGCGTTGTTATGGTGGCTGACTGCTGGTTGCTGCCGCCAGTTAAGTGCTGACCAGCCAGGCCAGCGACCAACCCTCACCAGCGCACGTAATTGCTACCTTGTAACGCTGTCATTGTTCCTTATGTGACTAGACTAGCGAATATGCACATACTGTACGTACGCGTGCACAAGTACACACCTACACGAAAACACATACACACGGACACACACACACACACACACAGCTGCAGCTTATGGGCGCCTGGCAAACCTAAGGTTAGCGTTCCGATACTTCAGTAAGGAATCGTTCAAGACTCTGTACACCATTTACGTCAGGCATATACTGGAGTATGCAGCACCAGTTTGGAATCCACGCCTGGTCAAGCACGTCAAGAAATTAGAGAAAGTGCAAAGGATTGCAACAAGACTAGGCTACGGGGCCAGAGACTACAAACCTCACTCAAGGAAAAAGATCTTGGGGTGAGTATAACACCAGGCACATCTCCTGAAGCGCACATCAACCAAATAACTGCTGCAGCATATGGTCGCCTGGCAAACCTCAGAACAGCATTCCGACATCTTAATAAGGAATCGTTCAGGACCCTGTACACCGTGTACGTTAGGCCCATATTGGAGTATGCGGCACCAGTTTGGAACCCACACCTAGCCAAGCACGTAAAGAAACTAGAAAATGTGCAAAGGTTTGCAACAAGACTAGGTCCAGAGCTAAGAGGTATGTCCTACGAGGAGAGGTTAAGGGAAATTAACCTGACGACACTGGAGGACAGGAGAGATAGGAGGGACATGATGACGACATACAAAATACTGATAGGAATTGACAAGGTGGACAAAGACAGGATGTTCCAGAGATGGGACACAGCAGCAGGAAGTTGAAGACACAGATGAATCACAGGGATGTTAGGAAGTATTTCTTCAGCCACAGAGTAGTCAGGAAGTGGAATAGTTTAGGAAGCGATGTAGTGGAGGCAGGATCCATACATAGCTTTAAGCAGAGGTATGATAAAGCTCAAGGTTCAGGGAGAGTGACCTTGCAGCGACCAGTGAAGAGGCGGGGCCAGGAGCTTGGACTCGACCCCCGCAACCTCAACTAAGTGAGTACAACTAGGTGAGTACACACACACACGCACAGACACCCTCCCCCCCCCTCCACACACAAGCAATATCACGAATCACGAATAAGCTGAAATTATTATTATTATTATTATTATTATTATCATTATTATTATTATTATCATAATAATTATCATTATTATTATTATTATTACGAGAAAGCGCTAAACCTGCGTCATACAGTGCAATAAGAATGGGAGGAAATTAGGTTAGATCCAAGGATTTGGATAACGAATCCGACTCCTGGGATCAAGAGCCCTTGCCAGCTTCCCTTGATGGGATCAACACACTAATGATCAACTCTAACTTAATTTCCCCATTAATTACCATAATTACCCATTACTGGTTCAAAGTAACCGGCTGAAGCAATATTAACAAAAAAATATATTTTATCCTTCTCACGGTGTTAATATTAACCATCAGTTATCATTATTGTGGTAATATATTATTATAGCAGTTATATCTTAGTTATCATTATTGTGGTAATATTCTACAGTCTTAATATTACTCCCACAGTTATCGTTATTGTGGTAATATCATCCTTCACCCATCCTTCTCACTGTGGTAATATCATCCTTCACTCATCCTTCTCACTGTGGTAATATCATCCTTCACCCATCCTTCTCACTGTGGTAATATCATCCTTCACTCATCCTTCTCACTGTGGTAATATCATCCTTCACCCATCCTTCTCACTGTGGTAATATCATCCTTCACCCATCCTTCTCACTGTGGTAATATCATCCTTCACTCATCCTTCTCACTGTGGTAATATCATCCTTCACTCATCCTTCTCACTGTGGTAATATCATCCTTCACCCATCCTTCTCACTGTGGTAATATCATCCTTCACCCATCCTTCTCACTGTGGTAATATCATCCTTCACCCATCCTTCTCACTGTGGTAATATCATCCTTCACCCATCCTTCTCACTGTGGTAATATCATCCTTCACTCATCCTTCTCACTGTGGTAATATCATCCTTCACTCATCCTTCTCACTGTGGTAATATCATCCTTCACTCATCCTTCTCACTGTGGTAATATCATCCTTCACTCATCCTTCTCACTGTGGTAATATCATCCTTCACTCATCCTTCTCACTGTGGTAATATCATCCTTCACTCATCCTTCTCACTGTGGTAATTATCCTTCATAAATACTTCTCACAGAGAGACTACCACCTTTAACCTAACAATCATCATTAGTGCAAGCGATCCTCTAGCCCGGCTTTATGACCAAGTTCATAGTTCAGAGCTATTACCACGAATAATATATATATATATATATATATATATATATATATATATATATATATATATATATATATATATATATATATATATATATTCAAAAGCCAATGCCACTTCTACAGGTATAGAGTAAAACAAATGACGGACTCAGTGTGTGTCTGTGTGTGTGTGTGTGTGTGTGTGTGTGTGTGTGTGTGTGCTCAACATCAAGGTCGGTGTAGAATTGCAAATGTTATGGAATGTTGCAAGCGATCAAAGGGTTTGTTGCAGTTGTTTATGCTCCGGTCTCTCACATGCTAAAATATAAATTCTCAGTGTGGTTAAATTTCCTGCTTAATTATGCTTTTTTTTGTAATTCTTGCATTAAAAAAAAATGTTCGAAATTTGACGTCTAGTAAGGTCCCTGAATTTATTAAATAACTGAAGTTTCTGTGAATAGATTCTGAGTACACACACACACATTAACACAGGTGTTTATCACAAACACAGCCTTGCAACACCCGTCCATCACAGGTAATGACCTCACCAAGACAGAAGGTGTTTGATTTATACCAGCCAGGCGGAATTATCCCACCTCGTCAACTATAAACGCCCTCACGAAAAACGCAACATTTACTTTTCAATTTTTAACAGATAATGGGAGAGGCGAAATACGTAGCAGGGCCGATGAGAGCCTAATTAAAGCTCACAAAACTAAACTAGAGAAGAGCTTATTTGGAGTTCAGAGGAGCACATATACATGCGTGTTTTCCTCCGAATAGGTAGTTTATGTATCAGGATGAGATGCGTTCGAATCTCATGTGCACGAAGGGGTGTTCAGTCAGGATTTACACTAGGTGGTATGTTTGACAGTGATATACACACAGAGGTGTGGTCGACTGTGATTTACAGGAGGCGTGTTTGGGCACGATTTTCAGAGCGAGGTAAATTCGTGATTTACACGAAGAGGTGTGTTTGGTCATTAATTTTTTCCACGGAAGGTGTGCGCGATTCCTATTTTCACGAGGTAGTTTTGAACATGATTTACATAAGAAGGAGAGAGAGAGAGAGAGAGAGAGAGAGAGAGAGAGAGAGAGAGAGAGAGAGAGAGAGAGAGAGAGAGAGAGAGAGCTGATGTAGGTAGCAGTTCTTAGCTTATAAATAAAGTTAAGAACCTTAACCTAACCTTATAAAACTCTGTAGAGTGAGAGAGAGAGAGAGAGAGAGAGAGAGAGAGAATGTTAGTTTTGTAAATTCAGAGGGCATCTGTCTCCATGCTAGAACATCCAACAGACTCCACCCGTTTGTTTACATTGCGTCCGAAAACCTATTGGGCCCTGGCTTCGTCCAGGTAAATCTCCCTTATATCCCAGGACGTATATCACGATGCATGCCGCTTGCAGGGCAGCGACAATGGGACGCGTTGACCTCATTCTTAAATTGTTTGGTCTCAGAATATTGCAATGTTGCTGGACACTGCTATCTCATTTTTTAAATGCGTCTTGACATGATGTATTATTCCCCCTCCCTGGTATTGAAGGTATTAAATGACGTATGTATGTATGTATGTATGTATGTATGTATGTATGTATGTATGTATGTATGTATGTATGTATGTATGTATGTATGTATGTATGTATATATATATATATATATATATATATATATATATATATATATATATATATATATATATATATATATATGTATATATGCGTACAATGCCCTCTCTCCCTGTTCATCGTTGTTCAACACTCTTCCTCGCTGTTAATCACTGTTCAACACCCCCTCCCTACTTGTTCATCACTGTTCAACACCCTCCCTCCCTGTTCATCAGGTCACAGCCGTGTTCACACTGCTACTCCAGCAAAACAAGGCAGATTCCAATTATGCCCTCACCAATTTTTCCCCTGATCGCTGCTTCCCTATTTAGATTTAGATTCTGGCTGGCAATCAGGTGTGAAATTAGACCGAACTTCCTCTTGGATTTACACTCAAAGTTGTCAAGTTCTGCGACTTATATATATATTTTTTCTTGGCCCAAAGTATCCCTGGGAATCAAAGTTATATATATATATATATATATATATATATATATATATATATATATATATATATATATATATATATATATATATATATATATATATATATATTGATGTATACACACAGATATTTACACACGCTCCTGACGACACTGGAGAACAGGAGGGTTAGGGGAGACATGATAACGACATACAAAATACTGCCTGAAATAGACAAGGTGGACAGCGACAGGATGTTCCAGAGATGGGTCACAGAAACAAGGGGTCACACTTGCAAGTCGAAGACTCAGATGAGTCAAAGGGATGTTAGGAAGTATTTCTTCAGTCAGAGAGTAGTCAGGAAATGGAATAGTCTGGCGAGTGATGTAGTGGAGGCAGGAACCATACATAGCTTTAAGACGAGGTATGACAAAGCTCATGGAGCAGGGAGAGAGAGGACCTAGTAGGGTTCAGTGAAGAGACGGGGCCAGGAGCTGAGTCTCGACCCCTGCAACCACAATTAGGTGAGTACAATTACTTGAGTACGCGCATCTTATTGTGTACACCCTGAGAGAGGCATACACATCTCGGTGTATATATTCTGGACTTACGGGCTTAGAGCTTCTTCATTTTTGTACTACTACTACTACTACTACTACTACTACTACTACTACTACTAATAATAATAATAATAATAATAATAATAATAATAATAATAATAATAAATATAATAATAATATAATAACAATATCAATAATAATAATAATAATAATAATAATAATAATAATAATAATAATAATAATAATATCGATGCTATCAGATCATTTGCGTCACAGACCATCTGTCTCTCACCATCAGATATCTTTCTCTTCCTCAGACCATCTATCTCTCCCCCTAGCTATCGTGTCTCTCCCCCGGGGGGGTCTCTCCCCCGAGGGGCAACACTGGGGGTCTACCTCAGGTGCACCACTTATCTTCACAAATAAGTGCATCAAGTGTCGTAAATTAGACAAAAACCCGGACGCTATCTGAGGTTTGGCAGCATCCAGGGTGATGCAAGACTCCCTGACCTACTGCTTTCAGGGAGGGACGGAGCGAGGGAGGGTGGAAGCGAGAAGGAGGAAGGAAATAAGAGGAACAGAGAGGGAGACAGATGGGGGAGGGAGGTAGGAAGAAAGAGGGGAAGAGAGAGAGAGAGAGGGAGGGAGGAAGGAAGACGGGCAGAAAGCAGCAACTTCACTCTGGCTGTACCCTTCTCCAGAACATCACTCCATCTGAGATAATATATACCCAGGATGACTCGAGTATGGAACACATTCGTACAGCATAAGGATGTCAACGAGATAAAGTCAGTTGATCAAATGAAAATGCTGGCCCACAGATGGCTCCAACTTCATCCTGTTCCCTACTTGTATGTCTCATAACAATAAAAATGCTTTCAAATGAGCTGATGTAGGTAACAGCTCTTAGCTTGTCAATAAAGTTAGGAATTCTTAACTTGTCAATAATTTGTCAACAAAGTTAGAGATCCTTAACCTAACCTTGTCAAACCCAATGTAAAAAAAAAAGAGGGGAAGAGAGAGAGGGAGGGAGGGAGGAAGGAAGAGGGAGAGAAGGAGGAAGGAAGAGGGAGAGAAGGAGGAAGGAAGAGGGAGAGAGGGAGGAAAAGAGTGGGTAAGAAAAAACAAGGACAAATTATGTTGGTTTGAACGAGAATCGTATTTAAGTATCTCTCTCTCTCTCCCTCTGTCTCTCTCCCTCCCTCTCTCTCTCTCTCTCTCTCTCTCTCTCTCTCTCTCTCTCTCTCTCTCTCTCTCTCTCTCTCTCTCTCTCTCTCTCTCTCTCTCTCTCTCCCTCTCTCTCGTAAAACGCTCCACTTCTTTACTTTTATGTGTAGAGTCCTTGCCCAAACTCACTAGAGCTGCAAAACAGTTTTCTCTAATGTATAATTTTGGAAACGGTAAATATCCCATATTTTCTGCGCTCAGCCAGTAAGGATATCGTTAGCTTGGAGTGGGAAGGAGAGAGGGGGATTGGGGGGGGTGTTAGTGGACTGTTGTGGGGGTTTTGGGGATGAGGGGTGAAACACTGGCCCATCTGACTGTCAGAGTTCGTACACTGAGAATTTAGGAGCACTGGGAAGACTGACTCGAAGTCTGACTGATTCGAAGTCTGACTGACTCGAAGTCTGACTGATTCGAAGTCTGACTGACTCGAAGTCTGAGTCTCTGAGTGTGTCTCACCTCTGAGTGTGCCTCACCTCTAAGTGTGTCTCACTTCTGAGTGTGTTTTCCCGGCCTCTGACGGCCACTTTTGACTCCGTCTCTCTGATTTATACTCAGCGTTTAAAATTTAATTTTCTTAACATATTGTAAAACAGAAACACGGTTCTGAGGCATAGTCTTTGTACCTGCAAGATATATACCCTGCCTATATACCTAATGTGATATATACCCTGCCTATATACCTAATGTGATATATACCCTGCCTATATACCTAATGTGATATATACCCTGCCTATATACCTAATGTGATATATACCCTGCCTATATACCTAATGTGATATATACCTGCCTATATACCTAATGTGATATATACCCTGCCTATATACCTAATGTGATATATACCCTGCCAATATACCTAATGTGATATATACCCTGCCTATATACCTAATGTGATATATACCCTGCCTATATACCTAATGTGATATATTCCCTGCCTATATACCTAATGTGATATATACCCTGCCTATATACCTAATGTGATATATACCCTGCCTATATACCTAATGTGATATATACCCTGCCTATATACCTAATGTGATATATACCCTGCCTATATACCTAATGTGATATATACCCTGCCTATATACCTAATTAGTGATATATACCCTGCCTATATACCTAATGTGATATATACCCTGCCTATATACCTAATGTGATATATACCCTGCCTATATACCTAATGTGATATATACCCTGCCTATATACCTAATGTGATATATACCCTGCCTATATACCTAATGTGATATATACCCTGCCTATATACCTAATGTGATATATACCTTGCGTATATACCTTATGTGATATATACCCTGCCTATATACCTAATGTGATATATACCTTGCGTATATACCTTATGTGATATATACCCTGCCTATATACCTAATGTGATATATACCTTGCGTATATACCTTATGTGATATATACCCTGCCTAGGGTAGACAGCAGAGATGGCGTCATTTTATCGTGATGAGCTGAAACTGTGCGGCAACACCAGTGTTTATAAAATGAACACCCGGCTAAGTGGACCTCTGGATATGATAACAGGCTACGTAACGACCTGCCTGGTTAATTGGATTGCTTACCTGATTAGTTGATTAGTTTTTTTCAGTCGAATAGTTGATGGGTTGAATGTTTATTTAACTGGGTTTCCAGCCTGACCACTACACATATGCTCATTAAGCATTCTTAGAACGTGTTTACGACTGGTCAGGAGGATTCTTAGCAGTATATATACACTGAGACATATATACATCTCCGTATATATACCCAAGACACAGTAGAATATTTCCCAATTATATATATTTAAAAGATCCCACCATTAAATGTGCAATATATATATATATATATATATATATATATATATATATATATATATATATATATATATATATATATATATATATATATATATATATATGTATATATATATATATATATATATATATATATATATATATATATATATATATATATATATATATATATATATATATATTGACTGGTTTACAGGTAACAAGCAGACCTAGTAACCCACGTGTATTCGATAAGCTTCAAACCCGTCAAAAATAATTCAGAAAATGGCTAAAAAAAAACTCATCGAAATATTTAGCTCGTGAGAAAAAATCCACGGCAAAAAATTATCAATAAAATATTATAATTTAAATTTTGGGCCCATTTCTGTAAATGCAATTAAAAACTATCAGGTGAATTAAGCTGATGGTACTTGATAGGATTTTTTTTTCAAATGCATTCACGAGTGGATTGGGTTAATTAGTTGATTAGGTTAATAACTGATTGGCTAAATGAAGGGGTTATTTAGGCTGCGTGTCATCTGTGCGTGTCATCTGTGCGTGTCATCTGTGCGTGTCATCTGTGCGTGTCATCTGTGCGTGTCATCTGTTATTATCTACAGTGCTAGACAATCTGTTGGCGTATATACACTGAGAGGTGTGTGTGTCTCACAGTGTATATACACTGTGAGGTGTGTGTGTCTCACAGTGTATATACACTGTGAGGTGTGTGTGTCTCACAGTGTATATACACTGAGAGGTGTGTGTGTCTCACAGTGTATATACACTGAGAGGTGTGTGTGTCTCACAGTGTATATACACTGAGAGGTGTGTGTGTCTCACAGTGTATATACACTGTGAGGTGTGTGTGTCTCACAGTGTATATACACTGAGAGGTGTGTGTGTCTCACAGTGTATATACACTGAGAGGTGTGTGTGTCTCACAGTGTATATACACTGAGAGGTGTGTGTGTCTCACAGTGTATATACACTGAGAGGTGTGTGTGTCTCACAGTGTATATACACTGTGAGGTGTGTGTGTCTCACAGTGTATATACACTGAGAGGTGTGTGTGTCTCACAGTGTATATACACTGTGAGGTGTGTGTGTGTCTCACAGTGTATATACACTGAGAGGTGTGTGTGTCTCACAGTGTATATACACTGAGAGGTGTGTGTGTCTCACAGTGTATATACACTGAGAGGTGTGTGTGTGTCTCACAGTGTATATACACTGAGAGGTGTGTGTGTCTCACAGTGTATATACACTGTGAGGTGTGTGTGTCTCACAGTGTATATACACTGAGAGGTGTGTGTGTCTCACAGTGTATATACACTGTGAGGTGTGTGTGTGTCTCACAGTGTATATACACTGAGAGGTGTGTGTGTCTCACAGTGTATATACACTGTGAGGTGTGTGTGTGTCTCATAGTGTATATACACTGAGAGGTGTGTGTGTGTCTCACAGTGTATATACACTGAGAGGTGTGTGTGTCTCACAGTGTATATACACTGAGAGGTGTGTGTGTCTCACAGTGTATATACACTGAGAGGTGTGTGTGTCTCACAGTGTATATACACTGAGAGGTGTGTGTGTCTCACAGTGTATATACACTGTGAGGTGTGTGTGTGTCTCACAGTGTATATACACTGAGAGGTGTGTGTGTCTCACAGTGTATATACACTGAGAGGTGTGTGTGTCTCACAGTGTATATACACTGAGAGGTGTGTGTGTCTCACAGTGTATATACACTGTGAGGTGTGTGTGTGTCTCACAGTGTATATACACTGAGAGGTGTGTGTGTCTCACAGTGTATATACACTGAGAGGTGTGTGTGTCTCACAGTGTATATACACTGAGAGGTGTGTGTGTCTCACAGTGTATATACACTGTGAGGTGTGTGTCTGTCAGTATATATATATATATATATATATATATATATATATATATATATATACATACATAATTTTCTTTTCAACAAGTCGGCCGTCTCCCACCGAGGCAGGGTGAACCAAAAAACGAAAGAAAATCCCGAAAAAGAAAATACTTTCATTATCATTCAACACTTTCACCTCACTCACACATAATCACTGTTTTTGCAGAGGTGCTCAGAATACAACAGTTTAGAAGCATACACATATAAAGATACACAACATATCCCTCCAAACTGCCAATATCCCGAACCCCTCCTTTAAAGTGCAGGCATTGTACTTCCCATTTCTAGGACTCAAGTCCGACTATATAAAAATAACCGGTTTCCCTGAATCCCTTCACAAAATTATACCCTGCTCACACTCCAACAGCTCGTCAGGTCCCAAATACCATTCGTCTCCATTCACTCCTATCTAACACGCTCACGCACGCTTGCTGGAAGTCCAAGCCCCTCGCCCACAAAACCTCCTTTACCCCCTCTCTCCAAACCTTTCGACGACGATCCCTACCTCGCCTTACTTCCCATATCGATTTATACGCTCTCCATGTCATTCTACTTTGATCCATTCTCTCTAAATGACCAAACCACCTCAACAACCCCTCTTCTGCCCTCTGACTAATACTTTTATTAACTCCACACCTTTTCCTAATTTCCACACTCCGAATTTTCTGCATAATATTTACACCACACATTGCCCTTAGACAGGACATCTCCACTGCCTCCAACCGCCTCCTCGCTGCTGCATTTACCACCCAAGCTTCACATCCATATAAGAGTGTTGGTACTACTATACTTTCATACATTCCCTTCTTTGCCTCCATAGATAACGTTTTTTGTCTCCACATATACCTCAATGCACCACTCACCTTTTTTCCCTCATCAATTCTATGATTAACCTCATCCTTCATAAATCCATCCGCCGACACGTCAACTCCCAAGTATCTGAAAACATTCACTTCTTCCATACTCCTCCTCCCCAATTTGATATCCAATTTTTCTTTATCTAAATCATTTGATACCCTCATCACCTTACTCTTTTCTATGTTCACTTTCAACTTTCTACCTTTACACACACTCCCAAACTCATCCACTAACCTTTGCAATTTTTCTTTAGAATCTCCCATAAGCACAGTATCATCAGCAAAAAGTAACTGTGTCAATTCCCATTTTGAATTTGATTCCCCATAATTTAATCCCACCCCTCTCCCGAACACCCTAGCATTTACTTCCTTTACAACCCCATCTATAAATATATTAAACAACGATGGTGACATTACACATCCCTGCCTAAGACCTACTTTTACCAGGAAGTATTCTCCCTCTCTTCTACACACCCTAACCTGAGCCTCACTATCCTCATAAAAACTCTTTACAGCATTTAGTAACTTACTACCTATTCCATATACTTGCAACATCTGCCACATTGCTCCTCGGTGTATATAGAGTGATAATTTAATACCTGATTTAAATATTAAAATATTCTTGTCGTGTGGTGAGAGAGTTACAAGCTGACTCACAGTGCAGTCGATAGAATTTAACCCCTCCCCCCAATTAACTATCAAAACCTCATATGCCAACCTCACATGATGCGCATCTTACACAGTGTGTGGGTGGGGGAGGCCTATAATATTTATCCCACCGTGTGTATGTGTGTGTATGTGTTTGTGACCTCACGTCTAATCTCAATATCTCTCTCTTACAGTGTGTGTAGTGGGAGGATTCGCACCAAGTATCGACATTCCGGACACTACCACTGAACCACCACCTACCACACCAGACCCTGCCACTCTACCATACTTCCTCCACCACCTCAACTCCACCAACGTCACCATCAGCAGGGGCAAGACTGCCACACTAGACTGCCAGGTCTTCAGACTCAGGGACAGGACAGTGAGTACCTTACCTTTGTCACGGTAGATAGCAGATAAACTTTATGGAAGGTCTCGGTGTATTATAGTAGATACCTGTACATTGTGGCTAATTCATACCGTGGATTAAGGCGTCATGAGTTTTCGCCCACCATGAAGCAGGCCAAAGCAGCATGGGTTCGACTCCTAGGCTAGTCGCAGTGTTGTTATTGATCAATACCGCTTGTTCGTGGGAACAATTTTATATAAATATATATATATATATATATATATATATATATATATATATATATATATATATATATATATATATATATATATATATATATAGATACATTGTACTGTACTGAGGTGAGGACTCAACAGAGGTACAAAGAGAAGTTTTTCCTATGTTAATTTTTGTTTTAATTTCGTGGGTGGATGATGAATGGGCGGTCTTTGATGACCTTTGACCTGGATGAGCCTGGCTTGATGGTAAAGCCTGGCTTGATGGTAAAGCCTGGCTTGATGGTAAAGCCTGGCTTGATGGTAAAGCCTGGCTTGATGGTAAAGCCTGGCTTGATGGTAAAGCCTAGCTTGATGGTAAAGCCTGGCTTGATGGTAAAGCCTGGCTTGATGGTAAAGCCTGGCTTGATGGTAAAGCCTGGCTTGATGGTAAAGCCTGACTGACTGCTGGCAGAGGCGAGGCAGCCCTCTAGGGCTCCACTCTTAATGAATCACCCTCGTTATCACAATTACTTTGCTTCTGCGTTCACCTTTGTGGCTTGAGACGGTGTGTGTGTGTGTGTGTGTGTGTGTGTGTGTGTGTGTGTGTGTGTGTGTGTGTGTGTGTGTGTGTGTGTGTGTGTGTGTGTGTGTGTGTGTGTGTGTGTGTGTGTGTGTGTGTGTGTGTGTGTGTGTGTGTGTGTGTGTGTGTGTGTGTGTGTGTGTGTGTGTGTGAGTGTGTGTGTGTGTGTGTGTGTACTCGCCTGTTTGTTGTTGTAAGGGTCGAGTCATAGCTCCTGGTCCCACCTGTTCGCTGGTCTCTACTAGGTCCACTCTCTTCCTGCTCCAAGAGCTTTAGTATGTGTGTGTCTGTGGTAGTTCCACTCACTACCACACAGTTCCTGGCCTCACTGGCTGTAACGTGCCCTCTCGTGAAGCTTCGTATTAAATCTGCTTCCAGCAAATCTTCACCCACAAGGTTCCACTTACACTGTTGAGCTGTCTGGAGAATATTATCAAGGGTAACTTACGGAAAGATAAAGATGGTGAGAAGAAAAGAAAAAGAGAGAATGAATCATAAGAAGACGAGATTAAAAAGAATAGATGGAGAGAACATTCCCAAATATTCTTTTTTTAATTTTAATTTAGGTGCAAAGTTGATCAACTTCTCACATTCTTCTTGTTTCTCTCCCTTCACCTCTTATTTCTTCTCCCTGTCTTTCCTCTTCACTCTTCTTCTCTCACCTTCTCTATAATTCTTATAATCAACCATAGACAAAAAGGATATTGTATTTCCTCCTTGCTTTCTTCTCTCTCTCTCTCTCTCTCTCTCTCTCTCTCTCTCTCTCTCTCTCTCTCTCTCTCTCTCTCTCTCTCTCTCTCTCTCTCTCTCTCTCTCTCTCTCTCCCCTCATTCTCCCTTTCCACTCCCCACCTCCCTCACCCACCTTCTCCTCACTCCCCACCTCCCTCACCGATCTTCCCCTCACTCCCCCTTCCCTCACCCATCTTCCCCTCACTCCCCCTTCCCTCACCCCTTCCCCCACCAAGTTGTGTTGATTTCCTCCGAGGCAGCAGTCCTTAATGATCCTGGTGAAGGGGTGGCGAGGGGAGAGTCTTTAACTACTGGTGAAGGGAATGTTGTTAAGGGGGGAGGGGGCGGTGGACCTGGGGGAGGGGGCGGTGGACCTGGGGGAGGGGGCGGTGGACTAGGAGGAGGGATTGGTGGACCAGAGGAGAGGAGTGGTGGACTAGAGAGGGAAGGGGTGGTGGACCAGGGAGGGAAGGGGTGGTGGACCAGGGAGGAAAGGGGTGGTGGACCAGGAGAGGCACCTGGGATGGACCAATCTACTGAGAGGGTGGACCTGAAAGAGCACCAACCTGTTTCGTTCAACTTGGGTTGTTCAACTTGGGTCGTTCAACCTGGTCATTAAACCTCATTAAACCCAGTGATTTAAATTTACCTGCATAAAGACTGCAAGAAAACTTCCAAGCAAGTTTTTAAACTTCAAAGCACGACCTCAAGATGGATTTTAATTTTTGTGTTGCCTGGTTAATCAGGCTGTTGGTGCCGTCGGCCTGCAGACCTATCATAGTCTGGTTGATCAGGCGCCGGATGAGAGAAGTGATCCAGTTATCAGGACCTAAATACTGGGCACAGTACCAAGGAGAGAATTATTTTATGACATGAAGACGGTCAATATACATCGAAATAGCGTTTTTTGTCGATTAAATTTTTGAAACTCAGTCTGGCATCTCTGTGACGAATTTCATTTTTTTATTTTTTGAGAAGATATTTCGATTTTCTCTCTCCCCATCTTCTATCAGCTGAGTGTGTGCCAGCTTCTGTCAGCTGAGTGTGTGCCAGCTTCTGTCAGCTGAGTGTGTGCCAGCTTCTGTCAGCTGAGTGTGTGCCAGCTTCTGTCAGCTGAGTGTGTGCCAGCTTCTGTCAGCTGAGTGTGTGCCAGCTTCTGTCAGCTGAGTGTGTGCCAGCTTCTGTCAGCTGAGTGTGTGCCAGCTTCTGTCAGCTGAGTGTGTGCCAGCTTCTGTCAGCTGAGTGTGTGCCAGCTTCTGTCAGCTGAGTGTGTGCCAGCTTCTGTCAGCTGAGTGTGTGCCAGCTTCTGTCAGCTGAGTGTGTGCCAGCTTCTGTCAGCTGAGTGTGTGCCAGCTTCTGTCAGCTGAGTGTGTGCCAGCTTCTGTCAGCTGAGTGTGTGCCAGCTTCTGTCAGCTGAGTGTGTGCCAGCTTCTGTCAGCCGAGTGTGTGCCAGCTTCTGTCAGCTGAGTGTGTGCCAGCTTCTGTCAGCCGAGTGTGTGCCAGCTTTCACGTTGTTGCTTTTGTTATGTGATTAGTGTCAACCTGTCTAAACTTCGTGTGTGTGTGTGTGTGTGTGTGTGTGTTTGTTTGTGTGTGTGTGTGTGTGTGTGTGTGTGTGTGTGTGTGTGTGTGTGTGTGTGTGTGTGTGTGTGTGTGTGTGTGTGTATGTGTGTTTGTGTGTGTGTGTGTGTGTGTGTGTATGTGTGTTTGTGTGTGTGTGTGTGTGTGTGTGTGTATGTGTGTTTGTGTGTGTGTGTGTGTGTGTGTGTGTGTGTGTGTGTGTGTGTGTGTGTGTGTGTGTGTGTGTGTGTGTGTATGTGTGTTTGTGTGTGTGTGTGTGTGTGTGTGTATGTGTGTTTGTGTGTGTGTGTGTGTGTGTGTGTGTGTGTATGTGTGTTTGTGTGTGTGTGTGTGTGTGTGTGTGTGTGTGTGTGTGTGTGTGTGTGTGTGTGTGTGTGTGTGTGTGTGTGTGTGTGTGTGTGTGTGTGTATGTGTGTTTGTGTGTGTGTGTGTGTTGCGGCCCCTGCCAAACTAGCGGTTAAATAGTTAACCTGCCGGCCGGCAGTACCACTGGGTGCGTCATCAAACCCAATGTGGGGGCTGCTGAGCCGGCCTTAGAGCAGTAAGAGCCTGAGTGCCTCACGGTACACACCTAAGCAGTAGGTACCTGACCACCGAAGGGTACACGTCTACTGGCTTTAGTAACAGTATGTACCAGAGCGCCTCGCTGTACACACCTAAGCAGTAGGTACCTGACCACCGAAGGGTACACGTCTACTGGCTTTAGTAACAGTATGTACCAGAGCGCCTCGCTGTACACACCTAAGCAGTAGGTACCTGACCACCGAAGGGTACACGTCTACTGGCTTTAGAAATATTATGTACCTGAGCGCCTCGCTGTACACACCTAAGCAGTAGGTACCTGACCACCGAAGGGTACACGTCTACTGGCTTCAACATTAAGTACCTGAACTCCTCAGGGTACACGTCTATGCAGTAGGTACCTGACCACCGAATCGTACCTATCTACTGGCGTTAGAAGAACCGCTCACCGCAGCTCACTGAGTCTGTTGGCCTCAGTTACTTGACGGCCGCATTCAGTGAGCTTGCAGCATGGTGTTCGGCTAGCGGTGTGTCAACCGCCTTTGGAGAGGATTTACTGGACTACCGGTGATGTCTGTGGACTCACCGTCTACGTTGATCAACTGTGGGCCGGAGTCGTCAGATGCTGTTTAGTGGGACATTACATGAAGAAAAGGTTGGAGTGTTACACTGAACTGGGCCAGGACCGTAGTGTGACACTGAGGGACGTACGATGGAGTGGAACACTGAGATATGCACAGGACCGTAGTGGAACACTGAGATGAAAAGGGTGTCGTGGGACACTGAAGATGGCCTGGTTGTAGTGTACACTGAACAGTGTCGTGTGACTGACTTCGTGTCGTGAGAGGCAGTTGATTGTAATTTATTATTATAAAAATGTTATTTATAATTTATTGTTTTAGCATAGAGATATATATATATAGTGACAGTAGTGTCAAGAGTTGTACCCTGTGTAGGGTTATTAATTATATTTTAGTAAAATGCTGATTATAATTTATTATAGTAACATGTACATATTATTATTATATCATAGTTCAAATACCTCTAGACCAAAGATAGTTGATTTTTATATATTAAAGATTAATTTATATTAATGTGTGTATTTATGTATCCCGAACTCTTTATTACAAAAGAAGTAAATCGTACCATCTTCTTTAAAAAATTACTTTTTTGTAATAGTGTGTGTGTATGTGTGTTTGTGTGTGTGTGTGTGTGTGTATGTGTGTGTGTGTGTGTGTGTGTGTGTGTGTGTGTGTGTGTGTGTGTGTGTGTGTGTGTGTGTGTGTGTGTGTGTGTGTGTGTGTGTGTGTGTGTGTGTGTGTGTGTATGTGTGTGTGTGTGTGTGTGTGTACGTGTATGTGTGTTTGTGTGTGTGTGTGTGTGTGTGTGTGCTGGCTGCACTTAAACCGACGAACGAGCCACAGCCCAGCTGGTCAGGTACTCACTTTAGGTGCCTGTCCAGCACCTTGTTGAAGACAACCAGGGGTCTATTCGTAATCCCTCTTATGTATGCTGGGAGGCAGTTGAACAGTCTTGGGCCCCTAACAATAATATAGTTAGAATAAATATGGAGATATACTCCAATATAACAAATTATAGGATACAATGGGTGCAATAAGGCATTGTACCAACCCATTCACCCATTACGTACCCATTCACCCATCACCATGGAGATAAACAAGAGAGACCAGCTGGCAATAACAGGCCTTTAAATGACTCTATCATTAACAACCTTGAGCTTCATGTTAAAGATTAAGTAATTAAGCTGTGTAATTAAGCTGTGCTCTGCTGCACCTCCTGTTGCTGCACCTCCTGATGCTGCACCTCCTGTTGCTGCCCTTCCTGTTGCTGCACCTCCTATTGCTGCACCTCCTGTTGCTGCACCTCCTGTTTCTGCACCTCCTGTTGCTGCACCTCCTGTTGCTGCACCTCCTGTTGCTGCACCTCCTGTTGCTGCAACTCTTGTTGCTGCACCTCCTGTTGCTGCACCTCCTGTTGCTGCACCTCCTGTTGCTGCACCTCATGTTGCTGCACCTCCTGTTGCTGCACCTCCTGATGCTGCACCTCCTGTTGTTGCACCTCCTGTTGCTGCACCTCCTGTTGCTGCACCTGTTGCTGCACCTCATGTTGCTGCACCTCCTGTTGCTGCACCTCCTGTTGCTGCACCTCCTGTTGCTGCACCTTCTGTTGCTGCACCTCCTGTTGCTGCACCTCCTGTTGCTGCACCTCCTGTTGCTGCACCTCCTGTTGCTGCACCTCCTCTTGCTGCACCACATGTTGCTGCACCTCCTGTTGCTGCACCTCATGTTGCTGCACCTCCTGTTGCTGCACCTCATGTTGCTGCACCTCATGTTGCTGCACCTCCTGTTGCTGCACCTCATGTTGCTGCACCTCCTGTTGCTGCACCTCCTGTTGCTGCACCTCCTATTGCTGCACCTCCTGTTGCTGCACCTCGTGTTGCTGCAACTCCTGTTGCTGCACCTCCTGTTGCTGCACCTCCTGTTGCTGCACCTTATGTTGCTGCACCTCCTGTTGCTGCATCTCCTGTTGCTGCACCTCCTATTGCTGCACCTCCTGTTGCTGCACCTCGTGTTGCTGCAACTCCTGTTGCTGCACCTCCTGTTGCTGCACCTCCTGTTGCTGCACCTTATGTTGCTGCACCTCCTGTTGCTGCATCTCCTGTTGCTGCACCTCCTGTTGCTGCACCTCCTCTTGCTGCACCTCTTGCTGCACCTCCTGTTGCTCCACCTCCTGTTGCTGCAACTCCTGTTGCTGCAACTCCTGTTGCTGCACCTCATGTTGCTGCACCTCCTGTTGCTGCATCTCCTGTTGCTGCACGTCATGTTGCTACACCTCCTGTTGCTGCACCTCCTGTTGCCGCACCTCCTCTTGCTGCACCTCCTGTTGCTGCACCTCATGTTGCTGCACGTCATGTTGCTGCACCTCCTGCTGCTGCACCTCCTGTTGCTGCACCTCCTGTTGCTGCACCTCATGATGCTGCACCTCATGTTACTGCACCTCCTGTTGCTGCATCTCCTGTTGCTGCATCTCCTGTTGCTGTACATCATGTTGCTGCACCTTCTGCTGCTGCACCTCCTGTTGCTGCACCTCCTGTTGCAGCAACTCCTGTTGCTGCACCTCCTGTTGCTGCACCTCCTGTTGCTGCACCTCATGTTGCTGCACCTCCTGTTGCTGCACCTCCTGTTGCTGCACCTCATGTTGCTGCACCTCATGTTGCTGCACCTCCTGTTGCTGCACCTCCTGTTGCTGCACCTCCTGTTGCTGCACCTCATGTTGCTGCACCTCCTGTTGCTGCACCTCCTGTTGCTGCACCTCATGTTGCTGCACCTCCTGTTGCTGCACCTTCTGTTGCTGCACCTCCTGTTGCTGCACCTCATGTTGCTGCACCTCATGTTGCTGCACCACCTGTTGCTGCACCTCCTGTTGCTGCACCTCCTGTTGCTGCATCTCCTGTTGCTGTATCTCATGTTGCTGCACCTCCTGTTGCTGCACCTCCTGTTACTGCACCTCATGTTGCTGCACCTCCTGTTGCTGCACCTCCTGTTGCTGCACCTCCTGTTGCTGCACCTCCTGTTGCTGCACCTCCTGTTGCTGCACCTCCTGTTGCTGCACCTCCTGTTGCTGCACCTCATGTTGCTGCACCTCATGTTGCTGCACCTCCTGTTGCTGCACCTCCTGTTGCTGCACCTCATGTTGCTGCACCTCCTGTTGCTGCACCTCCTGTTGCTGCACCTCATGTTGCTGCACCTCATGTTGCTGCACCTCCTGTTGCTGCACCTCCTGTTGCTGCACCTCATGTTGCTGCACCTCCTGTTGCTGCACCTCATGTTGCTGCACCTCCTGTTGCTGCACCTCCTGATGCTGCACCTCCTGTTGTTGCACCTCCTGTTGCTGCACCTCCTGTTGCTGTACCTCCTGTTGCTGCACCTCCTGTTGCTGCACCTCCTGTTGCTGCATCTCCTGTTGCTGTACCTCATGTTGCTGCACCTCCTGTTGCTGCACCTCCTGTTGCTGCACCTCATGTTGCTGCACCTCCTGTTGCTGCACCTCCTGTTGCTGCACCTCATGTTACTGCACCTCATGTTGCTGCACCTCCTGTTGCTGCACCTCCTGATGCTGCACCTCCTGTTGCTGCACCTCCTGTTGCTGCACCTCATGTTGCTGCACCTCCTGTTGCTGCACCTCCTGTTGCTGCACCTCATGTTGCTGCACCTCATGTTGCTGCACCTCCTGTTGCTGCACCTCCTGTTGTTGCACCTCATGTTGTTGCACCTCCTGTTGCTGCACCTCCTGTTGCTGCACCTCCTGTTGCTGCACCTCATGTTGCTGCACCTCCTGTTGCTGCACCTCCTGTTGCTGCACCTCCTGTTGCTGCACCTCATGTTGCTGCACCTCCTGTTGCTGCACCTTCTGTTGCTGCACCTCCTGTTGCTGCACCTCATGTTGCTGCACCTCATGTTGCTGCACCTCCTGTTGCTGCACCTCCTGTTGCTGCACCTCCTGTTGCTGCATCTCCTGTTGCTGTATCTCATGTTGCTGCACCTCCTGTTGCTGCACCTCCTGTTACTGCACCTCATGTTGCTGCACCTCCTGTTGCTGCACCTCCTGTTGCTGCACCTCCTGTTGCTGCACCTCCTGTTGCTGCACCTCCTGTTGCTGCACCTCCTGTTGCTGCACCTCATGTTGCTGCACCTCATGTTGCTGCACCTCATGTTGCTGCACCTCCTGTTGCTGCACCTCCTGTTGTTGCACCTCATGTTGCTGCACCTCCTGTTGCTGCACCTCCTGTTGCTGCACCTCATGTTGCTGCACCTCATGTTGCTGCACCTCCTGTTGTTGCACCTCCTGTTGCTGCACCTCATGTTGCTGCACCTCCTGTTGCTGCACCTCATGTTGCTGCACCTCCTGTTGCTGCACCTCCTGATGCTGCACCTCCTGTTGTTGCACCTCCTGTTGCTGCACCTCCTGTTGCTGTACCTCCTGTTGCTGCACCTCCTGTTGCTGCACCTCCTGTTGCTGCATCTCCTGTTGCTGTACCTCATGTTGCTGCACCTCCTGTTGCTGCACCTCCTGTTGCTGCACCTCATGTTGCTGCACCTCCTGTTGCTGCACCTCCTGTTGCTGCACCTCATGTTACTGCACCTCATGTTGCTGCACCTCCTGTTGCTGCACCTCCTGATGCTGCACCTCCTGTTGCTGCACCTCCTGTTGCTGCACCTCATGTTGCTGCACCTCCTGTTGCTGCACCTCCTGTTGCTGCACCTCATGTTGCTGCACCTCATGTTGCTGCACCTCCTGTTGCTGCACCTCCTGTTGTTGCACCTCATGTTGTTGCACCTCCTGTTGCTGCACCTCCTGTTGCTGCACCTCCTGTTGCTGCACCTCATGTTGCTGCACCTCCTGTTGCTGCACCTCCTGTTGCTGACACCTCATGTTGCTGCACCTCCTGTTGCTGCACCTCATGTTGCTGCACCTGTTGCTGCACCTCCTGATGCTGCACCTCCTGTTGTTGCACCTCCTGTTGTTGCACCTCCTGTTGCTGCACCTCCTCTTGCTGCACCTCCTCTTGCTGCACCTCCTCTTGCTGCACCTCCTGATGCTGCACCTCCTGTTGCTGCACCTCCTGTTGCTGCACCTCATGTTACTGCACCTCATGTTGCTGCACCTCCTGTTGCTGCACCTCCTGATGCTGCACCTCCTGTTGCTGCACCTCCTGTTGCTGCACCTCATGTTGCTGCACCTCCTGTTGCTGCACCTCCTGTTGCTGCACCTCATGTTGCTGCACCTCATGTTGCTGCACCTGTTGCTGCACCTCCTGTTGTTGCACCTCATGTTGTTGCACCTCCTGTTGCTGCACCTCCTGTTGCTGCACCTCCTGTTGCTGCACCTCATGTTGCTGCACCTCCTGTTGCTGCACCTCCTGTTGCTGACACCTCATGTTGCTGCACCTCCTGTTGCTGCACCTCATGCTGCTGCACCTCCTGTTGCTGCACCTCCTGATGCTGCACCTCCTGTTGTTGCACCTCCTGTTGTTGCACCTGTTGCTGCACCTCCTGTTGCTGCACCTCCTGTTGCTGCACTTATAATGAAAAACCTAATAATAATTTTTGGATAAAAAATTACAGCAGCTGTCAAATACTGTGTTAGTTACAACAGCTGTCAAATACTGTGTTAGTTACAACAGCTGTCAAACACTGTGTTAGTTACAACAGCTGTCAAACACTGTCTTAGTTACAACAGCTGTCAAACACTGTCTTAGTTACAACAGCTGTCAAACACTGTCTTAGTTACAACAGCTGTCAAACACTGTGTTAGTTACAACACCTGTCAAACACTGTGTTAGTTACAACAGCTGTCAAACACTGTGTTAGTTACAACAGCTGTCAAACACTGTGTTAGTTACAACAGCTGTCAAACACTGTGTTATTTACAACAGCTGTCAAACACTGTGTTAGTTACAACACCTGTCAAACACTGTGTTAGTTACAACAGCTGTCAAACACTGTGTTATTTACAACAGCTGTCAAACACTGTGTTAGTTACAACACCTGTCAAACACTGTGTTAGTTACAACAGCTGTCAAACACTGTGTTAGTTACAACAGCTGTCAAACACTGTGTTAGTTACAACAGCTGTCAAACACTGTGTTATTTACAACAGCTGTCAAACACTGTGTTAGTTACAACACCTGTCAAACACTGTGTTAGTTACAACAGCTGTCAAACACTGTGTTAGTTACAACAGCTGTCAAACACTGTGTTAGTTACAACAGCTGTCAAACACTGTGTTAGTTACAACAGCTGTCAAACACTGTGTTAGTTACACCAGCTGTCAAACCATGTCTTAGTTACAACAGCTGTCAAACACTGTGTTAGTTACAACACCTGTCAAACACTGTGTTAGTTACAACAGCTGTCAAACACTGTGTTAGTTACAACAGCTGTCAAACACTGTGTTAGTTACAACAGCTGTCAAACACTGTGTTAATTACAACAGCTGTCAAACACTGTGTTAGTTACAACACCTGTCAAACACTGTGTTAGTTACAACAGCTGTCAAACACTGTGTTAGTTACAACAGCTGTCAAACACTGTGTTAGTTACAACAGCTGTCAAACACTGTGTTAGTTACAACAGCTGTCAAACACTGTGTTAGTTACAACAGCTGTCAAACCATGTCTTAGTTACAACAGCTGTCAAACACTGTGTTAGTTACAACGGCTGTCAAATACTGTGTTAGATACAACAGCTGTCAAACACTGTGTTAGTTACAACAGCTGTCAAACACTGTGTTAGTTACAACAGCTGTCAAACACTGTGTTAGTTACAACTGCTGTCAAACACTGTGTTAGTTACAACAGCTGTCAAACACTGTGTTAGGTACAACAGCTGTCAAACACTGTGTTAGTTACAACAGCTGTAAAACACTGTGTTATTTACAACAGCTGTCAAACACTGTGTTAGTTACAACAGTTGTCAAACACTGTGTTAGTTACAACAGCTGTCAAACACTGTGTTAGTTACAACAGCTGTCAAACACTGTGTTAGTTACAACAGCTGTCAAACACTGTGTTAGTTACAACAGCTGTCAAACACTGTGTTAGTTACAACAGCTGTCAAACACTGTGTTAGTTGCAATAGCTGTCAAATACTGTGCTAGTTACAACAGCTGTCAAACACTGTGTTAGTTACAACAGCTGTCAAATACTGTGTTAGTTACAACAGCTGTCAAATACTGTGTTAGCTACAACAGCTGCCAAACACTGTTAGTTACAACAGCTGTCAAACACTGTGGTAGTTACAACAGCTGTCAAACACTGTTTTAGTTACAACAGCTGTCAAACACTGTGTTAGTTACAACAGCTGTCAAAAACTGTGTTAGTTACAACAGCTGTCAAATACTGTGTTAGTTACAACAGCTGTCAAACACTGTGTTAGTTACAACAGCTGTCAAATGTTGTGTTAGTTACAATAGCTGTCAAATACTGTGTTAGTTACAACAGCTGTCAAACACTGTGTTAGTTACAACAGCTGTCAAATACTGTGTTAGTTACAACAGCTGTCAAACACTGTGTTAGTTACAACAGCTGTCAAACACTGTGTTATTTACAACAGCTGTCAAATACTGTGTTAGTTACAACAGCTGTCAAATACTGTGTTAGTTACAACAGCTGTCAAATACTGTGGTAGTTACAACAGCTGTCAAACAATGTGTTAGTTACAACAGCTGTCAAATACTGTGTTAGTTACAACAGCTGTCAAATACTGTGTTAGTTACAAAAGCCGTCAAACACTATGTTAATTACAACAGCTGTCAAACACTGTGTTAGTTACAACAGCTCTCAAACACTGTGTTAGTTACAACAGCTGTCAAACACTGTGTTAGTTACAGCAGCTGTCAAACACTGTGTTAGTCACAACAGCTGTCAAATACTGTGTTAGTTACAACAACTGCCAAATACTGTGTTAGTTACAACAGCTGTCAAATGCTGTGTTAGTTACAACAGCTGTCAAACAAAGTGTTAGTTACAACAGCTGTCAAACACTGTGTTAGTTACAACAGCTGTCAAACACTGTGTTCGTTACAACAGCTGTCAAACACTGTGTTAGTTACAACAGCTGTCAAACACTGTGTTAGTTACAACAGCTGTCAAACACTGTGTTAGTTACAACAGCTGTCAAACACTGTGTTAGTTACAACAGCAGTCAAATACTGTGTTAGTTACAACATCTGTCAAGCACTGTGTTAGTTACAACAGCTGTCAAACACTGTGTTAGTTACAACGGCTGTCAAACACTGTGTTAGTTACAACATCTGTCAAGCACTGTGTTAGTTACAACAGCTGTCAAACACTGTGTTAGTTACAACAGTTGTCAAACACTGTGTTAGTTACAACAGCTGTCAAACACTGTGTTAATTACAACAGCTGTCAAACACTGTGTTTGTTGCAACAGCTGTCAAATACTGTGTTAGTTACAACAGCTGTCAAACACTGTGTTAGTTACAACTGCTGTCAAACACTGTGTAATTTACAACAGCTGTCAAACACTGTGTTAGTTACAACAGCTGTCAAATACTGTGTTAGTTACAACAGCTGTCAAACACTGTGTTAGTTACAGCAGCTGTCAAATACTGTGTAAGTTAAAACAGCTGTCAAACACTGTGTTAGTTACAACACCTGTCAAAAACTGTGTTAGTTACAACAGCTGTCAAACACTGTGTTAGTTACAACAGCTGTCAAATACTGTGTTAGTTACAGCAGCTGTCAAACACTGTGTTAGTTACAACAGCTGTCAAATACTGTGTTAGTTACAACAGCTGTCGAATACTGTGTTAGTTGCAACAGCTGTCAAACACTATGTTAGTTACAACAGCTGTCAAACACTGTGTTAGTTACAACAGCTGTCAAATAGTGTGTTAGTTACAACAGCTGTCAAACACTCTGTTAGTTACAACAGCTGTCAAACACTGTGTTAGTTACAACAGCTGTCAAACACTGTGTTAGTTACAACAGCTGTCAAACACTGTGTTAGTTACAACAGCTGTCAAACACTGTGTTAGTTACAAAAGCTGTCAAACACTGTGTTAGTTACAACAGCTGTCAAACACTGTATTAGTTACAACAGCTGTCTAATACTGTGTTAGTTACAACAGCTGTCAAAGATTCTGTTAGTTACAACAGCTGTCAAACACTGTGTTATTTACAACAGCTGTGAAACACTGTGTTATTTACAACAGCTGTCAAACACTGTGTTAGTTACAACAGCTATCAAACACTGTGTTAGTTACAACAACTGTCAAATACTGTGTTAGTTACAACAGCTGTCAAACACTCTGTTAGTTACAACAGCTGTCAAACACTGTGTTAGTTACAACAGCTGTCAAACACTGTGTTATTAACAACAGCTGTCAAATACTGTGTTAGTTACAACAGCTGTCAAACACTGTGCTAGTTACAACAGCTGTCAAATACTGTGTTAGTTACAACAGCTGTCAAACACTCTGTTAGTTACAACAGCTGTCAAACACGGTGTTAGTTACAACAGCTGTCAAACACTGTGTTAGTTACAACTGCTGTCAAACACTGTGTAATTTACAACAGCTGTCAAACACTGTGTTAGTTACAACAGCTGTCAAATACTGTGTTAGTTACAACAGCTGTCAAACACTGTGTTTGTTACAACAGCTGTCAAATACTGTGTTAGTTAAAACAGCTGTCAAACACTGTGTTAGTTACAACACCTGTCAAAAACTGTGTTAGTTACAACAGCTGTCAAACACTGTGTTAGTTACAACAGCTGTCAAATACTGTGTTAGTTACAGCAGCTGTCAAACACTGTGTTAGTTACAACAGCTGTCAAATACTGTGTTAGTTACAACAGCTGTCGAATACTGTGTTAGTTGCACCAGCTGTCAAACACTATGTTAGTTACAACAGCTGTCAAACACTGTGTTAGTTACAACAGCTGTCAAACACTGTGTTAGTTACAGCAGCTGTCAAACACTGTGTTAGTTACAACAGCTGTCAAACACTGTGCTAGTTACAACAGCTGTCAAATACTGTGTTAGTTACAACAGCTGTCAAACACTGTGTTAGTTACAACAGCTGTCAAACACTGTGTTAGTTACAACAGCTGTCAAGCACTGTTAGTTACAACAGCTGTCAAACACTGTGTTAGTTACAACAGCTGTCAAATAGTGTGTTAGTTACAACAGCTGTCAAACACTCTGTTAGTTACAACAGCTGTCAAACACTGTGTTAGTTACAACAGCTGTCAAACACTGTGTTAGTTACAACAGCTGTCAAACACTGTGTTAGTTACAACAGCTGTCAAACACTGTGTTAGTTACAACAGCTGTCAAACACTGTGTTAGTTACAACAGCTGTCAAACACTGTGTTAGTTACAACAGCTGTCTAATACTGTGTTAGTTACAACAGCTGTCAAACACTCTGTTAGTTACAACAGCTGTCAAACACTGTGTTAGTTACAACAGCTGTCAAACACTGTGTTATTTACAACAGCTGTCAAACACTGTGTTAGTTACAACAGCTATCAAACACTGTGTTAGTTACAACAACTGTCAAATACTGTGTTAGTTACAACAGCTGTCAAACACTCTGTTAGTTACAACAGCTGTCAAACACTGTGTTAGTTACAACAGCTGTCAAACACTGTGTTAGTTACAACAGCTGTCAAATACTGTGTTAGTAACAACAGCTGTCAAACAGTGTGTTAGTTACAACAGCTGTCAAATACTGTGTTAGTTACAACAGCTGTCAAACACTCTGTTAGTTACAACAGCTGTCAAACACTGTGTTAGTTACAACAGCTGTCAAACACTGTGTTAGTTACAACAGCTGTCAAACATTGTGTTAGTTACAACAGCTGTCAAACACTGTGTTAGTTACAACGGCTGTCAAACACTGTGTTAGTTACAACAGCTGTCAAACACTGTGTTAGTTACAACAGCTGTCAAACACTGTGTTAGTTACATCGGCTGTCAAACACTGTGTTAGTTACAACGGCTGTCAAACACTGTGTTAGTTACAACATCTGTCAAACACTGTGGTAGTTACAACAGCTGTCAAACACTGTGTTAGTTACAACGGCTGTCAAACACTCTGTTAGTTACAACAGCTGTAAAATACTATGTTAGTTACAACGGCTGTCAAACACTCTGTTAGTTACAACAGCTGTCAAACACTGTGTTAGTTACAACGGCTGTCAAACACTCTGTTAGTTACAACAGCTGTCAAACACTGTGTTAGTTACAACAGCTGTCAAACACTGTGTTAGTTACAACAGCTGTCAAACACTGTGTTAGTTACAACAGCTGTCAAACACTGTGTTAGTTACAACAGCTGTCAAACACTGTGTTAGTTACAACAGCTGTCAAACACTGTGTTAGTTACAACAGCTGTCAAACACTGTGTTAGTTACAACAGCTGTCAAACACTGTGTTAGTTACAACAGCTGTCAAACACTGTGTTAGTTACAACAGCTGTCAAACACTGTGTTAGTTACAACAGCTGTCAAACAGTGTGTTAGTTACAACAGCTGTCAAACACTGTGTTAGTTACAACAGCTGTCAAACACTGTGTTAGTTACAACAGCTGTCAAACACTGTGTTAATTACAACAGCTGTCAAACACTGTGTTAGTTTCAACAGCTGTCAAACACTGTGTTAGTTACAACAGCTGTCAAACACTGTGTTAGTTACAACAGCTGTCAAACACTGTGTTAGTTACAACAGCTGTCAAACACTGTGTTAGTTACAACAGCTGTCAAACACTGTGTTAGTTTCAACAGCTGTCAAACCATGTTTTAGTTACAACAGCTGTCAAATACTGTGTTAGTTACAACAACTGTCAAACACTGTGTTAGTTACAACAGCTGTCAAACCATTTCTTAGTTGCAACAGCTGTCAAATACTGTGTTAGTTACAACAGCTGTCAAACACTGTGTTAGTTACAACAGCTGTCAAACCATGTCTTAGTTACAACAACTGTCAAATACTGTGTTAGTTACAACAGCTGTCAAACACTGTGTTAGTTACAACAGCTGTCAAACACAGTGTTAGTTACAACAGCTGTCAAACACCGTGTTAGTTACAACAGCTGTCAAACACTGTGTTAGTTAGAACAGCTGTCAAACACTGTGTTAGTTAGAACAGCTGTCAAACACTGTGTTAGTTACAACAGCTGTCAAACACTGTGTTAGTTACAACAGCTGTCAAATACTGTGTTAATTACAACAGCTGTCAAACACTGAGTTAATTACAACAGCTGTCAAACACTGTGTTAGTTACAACAGCTGTCAAACACTGTGTTAGTTACAACAGCTGTCAAACACTGTGTTAGTTACAACAGCTGTCAAACACTGTGTTAGTTACAACAGCTGTCAAACACTGTGTTAGTTACAACAGCTGTCAAATAGTGTGTTAGTTACAACAGCTGTCAAACACTCTGTTAGTTACAACAGCTGTCAAACACTGTGTTAGTTACAACAGCTGTCAAACACTGTGTTAGTTACAACAGCTGTCAAACACTGTGTTAGTTACAACAGCTGTCAAACACTGTGTTAGTTACAACAGCTGTCAAACACTGTGTTAGTTACAACAGCTGTCAAACACTGTGTTAGTTACAACAGCTGTCTAATACTGTGTTAGTTACAACAGCTGTCAAACACTCTGTTAGTTACAACAGCTGTCAAACACTGTGTTAGTTACAACAGCTGTCAAACACTGTGTTATTTACAACAGCTGTCAAACACTGTGTTAGTTACAACAGCTATCAAACACTGTGTTAGTTACAACAACTGTCAAATACTGTGTTAGTTACAACAGCTGTCAAACACTCTGTTAGTTACAACAGCTGTCAAACACTGTGTTAGTTACAACAGCTGTCAAACACTGTGTTAGTTACAACAGCTGTCAAATACTGTGTTAGTAACAACAGCTGTCAAACACTGTGTTAGTTACAACAGCTGTCAAATACTGTGTTAGTTACAACAGCTGTCAAACACTCTGTTAGTTACAACAGCTGTCAAACACTGTGTTAGTTACAACAGCTGTCAAACACTGTGTTAGTTACAACAGCTGTCAAACATTGTGTTAGTTACAACAGCTGTCAAACACTGTGTTAGTTACAACGGCTGTCAAACACTGTGTTAGTTACAACAGCTGTCAAACACTGTGTTAGTTACAACAGCTGTCAAACACTGTGTTAGTTACATCGGCTGTCAAACACTGTGTTAGTTACAACGGCTGTCAAACACTGTGTTAGTTACAACATCTGTCAAACACTGTGGTAGTTACAACAGCTGTCAAACACTGTGTTAGTTACAACGGCTGTCAAACACTCTGTTAGTTACAACAGCTGTAAAATACTATGTTAGTTACAACGGCTGTCAAACACTCTGTTAGTTACAACAGCTGTCAAACATTGTGTTAGTTACAACGGCTGTCAAACACTGTGTTAGTTACAACAGCTGTCAAACACTGTGTTAGTTACAACAGCTGTCAAACACTGTGTTAGTTACAACAGCTGTCAAACACTGTGTTAGTTACAACAGCTGTCAAACACTGTGTTAGTTACAACAGCTGTCAAACACTGTGTTAGTTACAACAGCTGTCAAACACTGTGTTAGTTACAACAGCTGTCAAACACTGTGTTAGTTACAACAGCTGTCAAACACTGTGTTAGTTACAACAGCTGTCAAACACTGTGTTAGTTACAACAGCTGTCAAACAGTGTGTTAGTTACAACAGCTGTCAAACACTGTGTTAGTTACAACAGCTGTCAAACACTGTGTTAGTTACAACAGCTGTCAAACACTGTGTTAATTACAACAGCTGTCAAACACTGTGTTAGTTACAACAGCTGTCAAACACTGTGTTAGTTTCAACAGCTGTCAAACACTGTGTTAGTTACAACAGCTGTCAAACACTGTGTTAGTTACAACAGCTGTCAAACACTGTGTTAGTTACAACAGCTGTCAAACACTGTGTTAGTTACAACAGCTGTCAAACACTGTGTTAGTTTCAACAGCTGTCAAACCATGTCTTAGTTACAACAGCTGTCAAATACTGTGTTAGTTACAACAACTGTCAAACACTGTGTTAGTTACAACAGCTGTCAAACCATGTCTTAGTTGCAACAGCTGTCAAATACTGTGTTAGTTACAACAGCTGTCAAACACTGTGTTAGTTACAACAGCTGTCAAACCATGTCTTAGTTACAACAACTGTCAAATACTGTGTTAGTTACAACAGCTGTCAAACACTGTGTTAGTTACAACAGCTGTCAAACACAGTGTTAGTTACAACAGCTGTCAAACACTGTGTTAGTTACAACAGCTGTCAAACACTGTGTTAGTTACAACAGCTGTCAAACACTGTGTTAGTTACAACAGCTGTCAAACACTGTGTTAGTTACAACAGCTGTCAAACACTGTGTTAGTTACAACAGCTGTCAAACACTGTGTTAGTTACAACAGCTGTCAAACACTGTGTTAGTTACAACAGCTGTCAAACACTGTGTTAGCTACAACAGCTGTCAAACACTGTGTTAGCTACAACAACTGTCAAACACTGTGTTAGTTACAACAGCTGTCAAACCATGTCTTAGTTACAACAGCTGTCAAATACTGTGTTAGTTACAACAGCTGTCAAACACTGTGTTAGTTACAACAGCTGTCAAACCATGTCTTAGTTACAACAGCTGTCAAATACTGTGTTAGTTACAACAGCTGTCAAACACTGTGTTAGTTACAACAGCTGTCAAACACTGTGTTAGTTACAACAACTGTCAAACACTGTGTTAGTTACAACAGCTGTCAAACACTGTGTTAGTTACAACAGCTGTCAAACACTGTGTTAGTTACAACAGCTGTCAAACACTGTGTTAGTTACAACAGCTGTCAAACACTGTGTTAGTTACAACAGCTGTCAAACACTGTGTTAGTTACAACAGCTGTCAAACACTGTGTTAGTTACAACAGCTGTCAAACACTGTGTTAGCTACAACAGCTGTCAAACACTGTGTTAGTTACAACAGCTGTCAAACGCTGTGTTAGTTACAACAGCTGTCAAACACTGTGTTAGTTACAACAGCTGTCAAACAGTGTGTTAGTTACAACAGCTGTCAAACACTGTGTTAGTTACAACAGCTGTCAAACACTGTGTTAGTTACAACAGCTGTCAAACACTGTGTTAGTTACAACAGCTGTCAAACACTGTGTTAGTTACAACAGCTGTCAAACACTGTGTTAGTTACAACAGCTGTCAAACACTGTGTTAGTTACAACAGCTGTCAAACACTGTGTTATTTACAACAGCTGTCAAACACTGTGTTAGTTACAACAGCTGTCAAACACTGTGTTAGTTACAACAGCTGTCAAACACTGTGTTAGTTACAACAGCTGTCAAACACTGTGTTAGTTACACCAGCTGTCAAACCATGTCTTAGTTACAACAGCTGTCAAACACTGTGTTAGTTACAACACCTGTCAAACACTGTGTTAGTTACAACAGCTGTCAAACACTGTGTTAGTTACAACAGCTGTCAAACACTGTGTTAGTTACAACAGCTGTCAAACACTGTGTTAATTACAACAGCTGTCAAACACTGTGTTAGTTACAACACCTGTCAAACACTGTGTTAGTTACAACAGCTGTCAAACACTGTGTTAGTTACAACAGCTGTCAAACACTGTGTTAGTTACAACAGCTGTCAAACACTGTGTTAGTTACAACAGCTGTCAAACACTGTGTTAGTTACAACAGCTGTCAAACCATGTCTTAGTTACAACAGCTGTCAAACACTGTGTTAGTTACAACGGCTGTCAAATACTGTGTTAGATACAACAGCTGTCAAACACTGTGTTAGTTACAACAGCTGTCAAACACTGTGTTAGTTACAACAGCTGTCAAACACTGTGTTAGTTACAACTGCTGTCAAACACTGTGTTAGTTACAACAGCTGTCAAACACTGTGTTAGGTACAACAGCTGTCAAACACTGTGTTAGTTACACCAGCTGTCAAATACTGTGTTAGTTACAACAGCTGTCAAACACTGTGTTAGTTACAACAGCTGTCAAACACTGTGTTAGTTACAACAGCTGTCAAACACTGTGTTAGTTACAACAGCTGTCAAACACTGTGTTAGTTACAACAGCTGTCAAACACTGTGTTAGTTGCAACAGCTGTCAAACACTGTGTTAGTTACAACAGCTGTCAAACACTGTGTTAGTTACAACAGCTGTCAAACACTGTGTTAGTTACAACAGCTGTCAAACACTGTGTTAGCTACAACAGCTGTCAAACACTGTGTTAGCTACAACAACTGTCAAACACTGTGTTAGTTACAACAGCTGTCAAACCATGTCTTAGTTACAACAGCTGTCAAATACTGTGTTAGTTACAACAGCTGTCAAACACTGTGTTAGTTACAACAGCTGTCAAACACTGTGTTAGTTACAACAGCTGTCAAACACTGTGTTAGTTACAACAGCTGTCAAACACTGTGTTAGTTACAACAGCTGTCAAACACTGTGTTAGTTACAACAGCTGTCAAACACTGTGTTAGTTACAACAACTGTCAAACACTGTGTTAGTTACAACAGCTGTCAAACACTGTGTTAGTTTCAACAGCTGTCAAACCATGTCTTAGTTACAACAGCTGTCAAATACTGTGTTAGTTACAACAACTGTCAAACACTGTGTTAGTTACAACAGCTGTCAAACCATGTCTTAGTTGCAACAGCTGTCAGTGTTAGTTACAACAGCTGTCAAACACTGTGTTAGTTACAACAGCTGTCAAACCATGTCTTAGTTACAACAACTGTCAAATACTGTGTTAGTTACAACAGCTGTCAAACACTGTGTTAGTTACAACAGCTGTCAAACACAGTGTTAGTTACAACAGCTGTCAAACACTGTGTTAGTTACAACAGCTGTCAAACACTGTGTTAGTTACTGTGTGTAGTTACAACAGCTGTCAAACACTGTGTTAGTTACAACAGCTGTCAAACACTGTGTTAGTTACAACAGCTGTCTGTGTTAGTTACAACAGCTGTCAAACACTGTGTTAGTTACAACAGCTGTCAAACACTGTGTTAGCTACAACAGCTGTCAAACACTGTGTTAGCTACAACAACTGTCAAACACTGTGTTAGTTACAACAGCTGTCAAACCATGTCTTAGTTACAACAGCTGTCAAATACTGTGTTAGTTACAACAGCTGTCAAACACTGTGTTAGTTACAACAGCTGTCAAATACTGTGTTAGTTACAACAGCTGTCAAATACTGTGTTAGTTACAACAGCTGTCAAACACTGTGTTAGTTACAACAGCTGTCAAACACTGTGTTAGTTACAACAGCTGTCAAACACTGTGTTAGTTACAACAGCTGTCAAACACTGTGTTAGTTACAACAGCTGTCAAACACTGTGTTAGTTACAACAGCTGTCAAACACTGTGTTAGTTACAACAGCTGTCAAACACTGTGTTAGTTACAACAGCTGTCAAACACTGTGTTAGTTACAACAGCTGTCAAACACTGTGTTAGTTACAACAGCTGTCAAACACTGTGTTAGTTACAACAGCTGTCAAACACTGTGTTAGTTACAACAGCTGTCAAACACTGTGTTAGTTACAACAGCTGTCAAACACTGTGTTAGTGTGTCAAACACTGTGTTAGTTACAACAGCTGTCAAACACTGTGTTAGTTACAACAGCTGTCAAACACTGTGTTAGTTACAACAGCTGTCAAACACTGTGTTAGTTACAACAGCTGTCAAACACTGTGTTAGTTACAACAGCTGTCAAACACTGTGTTATTTACAACAGCTGTCAAACACTGTGTTAGTTACAACAGCTGTCAAACACTGTGTTAGTTACAACAGCTGTCAAACACTGTGTTAGTTACAACAGCTGTCAAACACTGTGTTAGTTACACCAGCTGTCAAACCATGTCTTAGTTACAACAGCTGTCAAACACTGTGTTAGTTACAACACCTGTCAAACACTGTGTTAGTTACAACAGCTGTCAAACACTGTGTTAGTTACAACAGCTGTCAAACACTGTGTTAGTTACAACAGCTGTCAAACACTGTGTTAATTACAACAGCTGTCAAACACTGTGTTAGTTACAACACCTGTCAAACACTGTGTTAGTTACAACAGCTGTCAAACACTGTGTTAGTTACAACAGCTGTCAAACACTGTGTTAGTTACAACAGCTGTCAAACACTGTGTTAGTTACAACAGCTGTCAAACACTGTGTTAGTTACAACAGCTGTCAAACCATGTCTTAGTTACAACAGCTGTCAAACACTGTGTTAGTTACAACGGCTGTCAAATACTGTGTTAGATACAACAGCTGTCAAACACTGTGTTAGTTACAACAGCTGTCAAACACTGTGTTAGTTACAACAGCTGTCAAACACTGTGTTAGTTACAACTGCTGTCAAACACTGTGTTAGTTACAACAGCTGTCAAACACTGTGTTAGGTACAACAGCTGTCAAACACTGTGTTAGTTACACCAGCTGTCAAATACTGTGTTAGTTACAACAGCTGTCAAACACTGTGTTAGTTACAACAGCTGTCAAACACTGTGTTAGTTACAACAGCTGTCAAACACTGTGTTAGTTACAACAGCTGTCAAACACTGTGTTAGTTACAACAGCTGTCAAACACTGTGTTAGTTGCAACAGCTGTCAAACACTGTGTTAGTTACAACAGCTGTCAAACACTGTGTTAGTTACAACAGCTGTCAAACACTGTGTTAGTTACAACAGCTGTCAAACACTGTGTTAGCTACAACAGCTGTCAAACACTGTGTTAGCTACAACAACTGTCAAACACTGTGTTAGTTACAACAGCTGTCAAACCATGTCTTAGTTACAACAGCTGTCAAATACTGTGTTAGTTACAACAGCTGTCAAACACTGTGTTAGTTACAACAGCTGTCAAACACTGTGTTAGTTACAACAGCTGTCAAACACTGTGTTAGTTACAACAGCTGTCAAACACTGTGTTAGTTACAACAGCTGTCAAACACTGTGTTAGTTACAACAGCTGTCAAACACTGTGTTAGTTACAACAACTGTCAAACACTGTGTTAGTTACAACAGCTGTCAAACACTGTGTTAGTTACAACAGCTGTCAAACCATGTCTTAGTTACAACAGCTGTCAAATACTGTGTTAGTTACAACAGCTGTCAAACACTGTGTTAGTTACAACAGCTGTCAAACACTGTGTTAGTTACAACAGCTGTCAAATACTGTGTTAGTTACAACAGCTGTCAAACACTGTGTTAGTTGCAACAGCTGTCAAATACTGTGTTAGTTACAACAGCTGTCAAACACTGTGTTAGTTACAACAGCTGTCAAACACTGTGTTAGTTACAACAGCTGTCAAACACTGTGTTAGTTACAACAGCTGTCAAACACTGTGTTAGTTACAACAGCTGTCAAACACTGTGTTAGTTACAACAGCTGTCAAACACTGTGTTAGTTACAACAGCTGTCAAACACTGTGTTAGTTACAACAGCTGTCAAACCATGTCTTAGTTACAACAGCTGTCAAATACTGTGTTAGTTACAACAGCTGTCAAACACTGTGTTAGTTACAACAGCTGTCAAACACTGTGTTAGTTACAAGAGCTGTCAAATACTGTGTTAGTTACAACAGCTGTCAAACACTGTGTTAGTTACAACAGCTGTCAAATACTGTGTTAGTTACAACAGCTGTCAAACACTGTGTTAGTTACAACAGCTGTCAAACACTGTGTTAGTTACAACAGCTGTCAAACACTGTTATATAACAGACTGACCACTTCATTTACTATAATATAACAATTACCGCTGTAGTTAAAATAATCTAACAGAGTTACCGCTGCAGCCCTTTACCGGGCAGACCCGAGTGAAGTCGGTCCTCATAGCGTGGTTTTTTGCGCACGTCCTACAACTCCCGCCGCGCATCTAGGTTCCCATTCTCTATTTCTGACCAATCACAGACCTTCCCTGAGTCGCCCAGGCTGAGCGGTGATGGCGGCTGCTCGCTTCCCATTGGTCGAGACAGCAGAATGTAAACACTTCTACCTTGCCGGCGCCAAAACTCGTGTTTCTCGGTATAGTGCTCCTTATATACTGAAGCATTTCACCCAATACAATGTCGGTAAGTACTGATTTGTGTGTCTAGTGTGTAAATGAATAGTTTAGCCATATTTTGATATATATATGAAGGCGTTGTGAAGCATATTACGAGTGCACCATGCAAATGAAAAAAGTGCAACAAAATAGGACCATGCACGGCCGTTCCTGCCCTTTTAGGTGCAGTTTTCAAGTTTCGGTATATAAATATTTCCATAAAATTTGGTAGTGTATATATGAATTCAGTAATGGTCTGGGTGTGTACAGAATGTTTTTATTGTCCTTCCAGATCAATAAGAAATTGTTCTACGGTGAGTCCTCCAAGGCTACCTCGAAATTTGTCTGTGTTTGGGATGATACTGACTCAGATCAAGACTCAGATGACATGGATTTCCTGGATAGTGAGGATGAATTCTTGCCACCAGATGCAGAGGTGTCAACAGATGGGGAGGAGGAAGCTGCGCCACCACCAAAAAAAAAAAAATTGAACAAGAGGAAGAAACGTATTACTATGGAGGAATACCCTGATGAAGAAGTGCTTCAAGATGATCTTGCTTCTCAAGTAGACACCAAATGGAAGAATGAGGACATCCACAATGACCCTTTGCCTAAATATGAACATGAAAAGCCTGTTGAAGTTAGGTGTGCATATGATTATTTTACAGACTTTTTTACTCAAGACATGATAGACAACATTATATTTCAAACTAATTTGTATGCCAGGCAAAAAGACATACATACTACTTTTCAAACAGATTCTGAGGAAATGACTAGGTTTATAGGTATTCTGTTGTATATGGGTTACACTGTACAGCCATCCATTGAGGACTATTGGAGAAGTGCAAGTAGGACAATTCAAGTTGCAGAAGTCATGGGATCAAAGAGGTTTAGGTTGCTGAGGCGTACCATTCATTTCAATGATAACACAAAAAAGAAGGATAATGACAGATTCTACAAAATAAGGCCTCTTTACAATGGACTGACTAAAGCTTGCTTGAAAGTTCCAGCTACACCCAAGCAGTCTGTTGATGAAGTTATGGTTGCTTTCAAGGGTAAAACAGCTGGAAACCTAAGGCAATACATCAAAAACAAACCAGACAAGTGGGGTTTCAAACTCTTCTGTCGTAGCAGTGAAGATGGAATCATACATGATATACTGATGTATCAAGGTAACCCAACTTTTGAGAACCATCACATAAAGCTGTCAAATGAAGAAAATAAACTCCCAATGAGTTCCAGGATTGTTCTTGTACTTGCAGCATCTCTTGACCAAAGAAAAACATCAGCAGTCTATGCTGATAATTTCTTTTCAAGTCTACCTTTGGTCAAGGTACTGAGAGACAAGTATAACTGCAGGTACACTGGAACAATATGTGATAATAGATGTGGTAAGCCACAACTGATGCCTGTGAAAGAAATGCAAAAGAATAATGTGGCCAGGGGCTATTTTGATTTCCAAAGCAATGATGATATCCTTCTTGTAAGATGGAAGGACAACAAAGTTGTGACTCTAGTCACAAATGATGTCGGAGTTTATCCTTTGGGTCTTATTGAAAGATATGACAAGGCATCAAAGAAGAAAGACCACTTTGAGTGCCCAGGCATCATCAAGAACTACAACGCAAACATGGGAGGTATCGACAAAAGTAACATGTTGGTCCATCTTTACAAAACACCAATGAAATCAAAGCGTTGGTACATGCGGCTCTTTGCTTATGTTTTGGATGTTGCTGTTGTGAATGCATGGCTTCTTTACTGTCGTGATTGTAGGTCACTAAACATGCCATGCACACCACTGAAGCTATTCAGGCTTGACATCTCTGTCACTGCAAGATCCAAAGGACAAAAGTTCAACCGCACCAGCATGAGACGAAGTCGAGATTCACCCAGTACTTCTTTGGTTGGCAGTAATGAAGCTTTGTCAAACGTGGAATACCCATCTGCATTTCAGTACCAACGTGCAGAAAGGCCAGATGACAGTGTGAGGCTGGATAAACAGCTAGGTCACTGGCCAGTGTTAGGTAAGCTGCTTTCATGCAAGTTTTGCAGCAAAAAGAATAATCATGTCACATCCTCATTTTGCTGTGCCATATGTAAAGTAAATCTGTGCATAAAGAAGGATAAAAATTGTTTCATGAACTTTCATTTGCAAAATTAGTGATGTGAAATGATTGTTCTTTCTCAGGGAACTCAGGAATATTTCATTTGTAAGTTGCATCCCATTGCAATGTGTCATTGTTGATAAGTAGTTCCTATTTCTATTTTTTTACTGGTTACAAATTGTTCAGAAACAAGTTCCATTTATGTTTTTTATATTGTCTACTTGTATAATAAATTTAAAAAATACTTATTTCGTTTTTTTACAACCAATGCAACATTGCAACATTCAAAAATGGTATACCCCAAACGGGCAGGACCGAATACACTCGGTCTTCGAATATCTGCAATTGCGCGAGATGTTACTTTCACAACTCTGTTTGGATGGTCTCAGTGACCTTACATTGAGTGGCTCTATCCCCTCATAGGAAATCAATTTCAAATTCACACTTTAGACTTTCTTGCCCCCTGAAGGGTTTTATATATATATATATATATATATATATATATATATATATATATATATATATATATATATATATATATATATATATATATATATATAAAGTTTGGTTGCCTCACAGCAGTACAAGATTAGTTAGGAACTTAAGTCTAATAAACCAGGAACAGGCAAGACTTGGAGGCAGTCTTCGTTATGAACGACTTTCTTAGTGACCCAAGTCTGGAAATACCTTCCAGCCATCTCTCTCTCTCTCTCTCTCTCTCTCTCTCTCTCTCTCTCTCTCTCTAACACTACAACATACAACGCCATCCCTCAGAATCATAGTGTTCCGCTGAGGTAATTTTTCGGACGTATAATTTGCGACTAGAATCGCAAAACAAGACGCAGGGGCGTATAACAGCTCAGGCAATAATTATAAATTTCCTTCAACGAGGCTAGCATTATGCACGAGCCAGTATAATTTGCTTATAAACAGAGGGAGGCACGGGCAACAACACCCTCTTACATGCTAATATGTAATTAATAGCCATTGTTTGAGGTAAACAGAGGCAGGCAGGTGGACAGACGGGCATTTTGGCAGACAGGTTACAAAAAAGGGAGGTAGGTAGGCGGGGAGACAGGTAGGAGGGCAGTGAGGGAGACAGGAGGAGGGCAGGGAGGGAGACAGGAGGAGGGCAGGGAGGGAGACAGAAGGAGGGCAGGGAGGGAGACAGGAGGAGGGCAGGGAGGGAGACAGGAGGAGGGCAGGGAGGGAGACAGGAGGAGGGCAGGGAGGGAGACAGGAGGAGGGCAGGGAGGGAGACAGGAGGAGGGCAGGGAGGGAGACAGGAGGAGGGCAGGGAGGGAGACAGAAGGAGGGCAGGGAGGGAGACAGGAGGAGGGCAGGGAGGGAGACAGGAGGATGGCAGGGAGGGAGACAGGAGGAGGGCAGTGAGGGAGACAGGAGGAGGGCAGTGAGGGAGACAGGAGGAGGGCAGGGAGGGAGACAGGAGGAGGGCAGTGAGGGAGACAGGAGGAGGGCAGTGAGGGAGACAGGAGGAGGGCAGGGAGGGAGACAGGAGGAGGGCAGGGAGGGAGACAGGAGGAGGGCAGGGAGACAGGGAGAGTAGTACTGACGCAAGAAACAGTAGTTGTACCCGGGACGAAATATTTGTGCCTAGGTGAGTAATATCTCTCAGCAAGGTGAGTAATATCTCTCAGGAAGGTGAGTAATATCTCTCAGCAAGGTGAGTAATATCTCTCAGCAAGGTGAGTAATATCTCTCAGCAAGGTGAGTAATATCTCTCAGCAAGGTGAGTAATATCTCTCAGCAAGGTGAGTAATATCTCTCAGCAAGGTGAGTAATATCTCTCAGCAAGGTGAGTAATATCTCTCAGCAAGGTGAGTAATATCTCTCAGCAAGGTGAGTAATATCTCTCAGCAAGGTGAGTAATATCTCTCAGCAAGGTGAGTAATATCTCTCAGCAAGGTGAGTAATATCTCTCAGCAAGGTGATTAATATCTCTCAGCAAGGTGAGTAATATCTCTCAGCAAGGTGAGTAATATCTCTCAGCAAGGTGAGTAATATCTCTCAGCAAGGTGAGTAATATCTCTCAGCAAGGTGAGTAATATCTCTCAGCAAGGTGAGTAATATCTCTCAGCAAGGTGAGTAATATCTCTCAGCAAGGTGAGTAATATCTCTCAGCAAGGTGAGTAATATCTCTCAGCAAGGTGAGTAATATCTCTCAGCAAGGTGAGTAATATCTCTCAGCAAGGTGAGTAATATCTCTCAGCAAGGTGAGTAATATCTCTCAGCAAGGTGAGTAATATCTCTCAGCAAGGTGAGTAATATCTCTCAGCAAGGTGAGTAATATCTCTCAGCAAGGTGAGTAATATCTCTCAGCAAGGTGAGTAATATCTCTCAGCAAGGTGAGTAATATCTCTCAGCAAGGTGAGGAATATCTCTCAGTAAGGTGAGTAATATCTCTCAGCAAGGTGAGTAATATCTCTCAGCAAGGTGAGTAATATCTCTCAGCAAGGTGAGGAATGTCTCTCAGCAAGGTGAGGAATATCTCTCAGCAAGGTAAGGAATATCTCTCAGCAAGGTGAGGAATATCTCTCAGCAAGGTGAGTAATATCTCTCAGCAAGGTAAGGAATATCTCTCAGCAAGGTGAGGAATATCTCTCTGAAAGGTGAGGAATATCTCTCAGCAAGGTGAGGAATATCTCTCAGCAAGGTGAGGAATATCTCTCAGCAAGGTGAGGAATATCTCTCAGCGAGGTGAGTAATATCTCTCAGCAAGGTGAGGAATATCTCTCAGCAAGGAGAGGAATATCTCTCAACAAGTGAGGAATATCTCCCTGGCACATCCTGGGGATCGCTACCGGTGATCTATCATCATGTGTCGTAATTTATTCTGGGACGTTATCCCTGCTTGTGTTACTCGCTGCGTTACGACAAGTTCTCAGAGGTAGTCTCTCTCTCTCTCTCTCTCTCTCTCTCTCTCTCTCTCTCTCTCTCTCTCTCTCTCTCTCTCTCTCTCTCTCTCTTTCTCTCTCTATTTAATTTAATTTGTAATTAGAGGAACACGGGTATTTAAAGAAATGATGCGGTACTTACCTTATTTATGATGGAGGGCAGTCGAGGAGCAAGAGCAACAGTAACAACAGCACAAACAGCAATAACAGCAGCTGCAGCAATAATACTAACAGTAACAGCAGCAGCAACAACAGCATGAATTACAAGACAAGATTTAGAAGTATCATTATTAACATCCTCAACATAAACATCAATCGTCAATCCCTGTAATGAGGAGCAAGAGACGGAATGAGAACATCCAGAAAATATCCACAGACACATTCCCTTAGCTGAGATCTCTCATAATTCTGCCATCAAGTCTGAAGTGGTCGAGGGAACTCTCCAGGCACCTAAATCTTTCGCACCTAATGACTGGAACTTAGGGAGGGTAGTTGGTTAATTAGGTTTCGAACCTATGGACTGCACGAGGGTCATTAAGGCTGCATGTTACCTGTCCATCACCTGATGAAGGTAACTAATTAAATAAGGGTTAAAGTAATTTCTTACTGCTTACACCGAGGCATACACCGGGAGGTATACACAGGGAGGTATACACAGGGACGTATACACCGGGAGGTATACACAGGGAGGTATACACCGGGAGGTATACACCGGGAGGTATACACCGGGTGGTATACACCGGGAGGTATACACCGGGAGGTATACACAGGGAGGTATACACCAGGAGTCATACACCGGGAGGTATACACCGGGAGGTATACGCCGAGAGGTATACACCGGGAGGTATACACCGGGAGGTATACACCGGGAGGTATACACCGGGAGGTATACGCCGAGAGGTATACACCGAGAGGTATACACCGGGAGGTATACACCGGGAGGTATACACCGGGAGGTATACACCGGGAGGTATACACCGAGAGGTATACACCGGGAGGTATACACCGGGAGGTATACACCGAGAGGTATACACCGGGAGGTATACACCGGGAGGTATACACCGAGAGGTATACACCGGGAGGTATACACCGGGAGTCATACACCGGGAGGTATACACTGGGAGGCATACTCTGGGAGGTATACACCGGGAGGCATACCCCGGGAGGTATACACCGGGAGGTATACACCGGGAGGCATACACCGGGAGGTATACACCGGGAGGTATACACAGGGAGGCATACACCGGGAGTCATACACCGGGAGGTATACACCGGGAGGCATACACTGGGAGGTATACACCGGGAGGTATACACCGGGAGGTATACACCGGGAGGCGTACACTGGGAGGTATACACCGGGAGGCATACACCGCTAGTCATACACCGGGAGGCATACACCGGGAGGAATACACCGGGAGGCATACACTGGGAGGAATACACCGGGAGGTATACACCGGGAGGTATACACCGGGAGGTATACACCGGGAGGCATACACCGGGAGGTATACACCGGTAGGTATACACCGGGAGGCATACACCGGGAGGTATACACAGAGGTATACACCGGGAGTCATACATCGGGAGGTATATACCGGGAGTCATACACCGGGAGTCATACACCGGCAGGCATACCCCGGGAGGTATACACCGGGAGGCATACACCGGGAGGTATACACTGGGAGGCATACACCGGGAGGCATACACCGGGAGGCATACACCGGGAGGTATACACTGGGAGGCATACACCGGGAGGCATACACCGGGAGGCATACACCGGGAGGCATACACCGGGAGGTATACACCGGGAGGTATACACCGAGAGGTATACACTGGGAGGTATACACCGGGAGGTATACACCGGGAGGCATACACCGGGAGGTATACACCGGGAGGTATACATCGGGAGGTATACACCGGGAGGCATACACCGGGAGGTATACACCGGGAGGCATACACCGGGAGGCATACACCGGGAGGTATACACCGGGAGGCATACACCGGGAGGCATACACCGGGAGGTATACACCGGGAGGTATACACCGGGAGGTATACACCGGGAGGCATACACCGGGAGGTATACACCGGGAGGTATACATCGGGAGGTATACACCGGGAGGCATACACCGGGAGGTATACACCGGGAGGCATACACCGGGAGGCATACACCGGGAGGTATACACCGGGAGGCATACACCGGGAGGTATACACCGGGAGGTATACACCGGGAGGTATACACCGGGAGGTATACATCGGGAGGTATACACCGGGAGGTATACACCGGGAGGTATACTCAGGGAGGTATACACCGGGAGGTATACACAGGGAGGTATACACCGGGAGGTATACACCGGGAGGTATACACCGGGAGGTATACACAGGGAGGTATACACCGGGAGGTATACACAGGGAGGTATACACAGGGAGGTATACACAGGGAGGTATACGCCGGGAAGTATACACCGGGAGGTACACACCGGGAGGTATACACCGGGAGGTATACACCGGGAGGTATACACCGGGAGGTATACACCGGGAGGTATACACCGGGAGGTATACTCTACGTACATATACCCAGGAACACCTGATAGAGAATCACTTGTATGTATCCCAAGAATCGCTCTTGCGCGCGCGCGCGTGTGTGTGTACTCACCTAATTGTACTCACCTAATTGTGGTTGCAGGGGTCGAGACTCAGCTCCTGGCCCCGCCTCTTCACTGACCGCTACTAGGTACTCTCTCTCCCTGCTCCATGAGCTTTATCATACCTCGTCTTAAAACTATGTATAGTTCCTGCCTCCACTACATCACTTGCCAGACTATTCCACTTCCTGACTACTCTATGACTGAAGAAATACTTCCTAACATGTGTGTGTGTGTGTGTGTGTGTGTGTGTGTGTGTGTGTGTGTGTGTGTGTGTGTGTGTGTGTGTGTGTGTGTGTGTGTGTGTGTGAATGTGTGTGAGTGTGTGTGTGTGTGTGTGTGTGTGTGTGTGTGTGTGTGTGTGTGTGTGTGTGAATGTGTGTGAGTGTGTGTGTGTGTGTGTGTGTGCCTGTGTACTCACCTATTTGTACTCACCTATTTGTGGTTGCAGGGGTCGAGTCACAGCTCCTGGCCCCGCCTCTTCGCTGATTGCTACTAGGTCCTCTCTCTCCCTGCCCCATGAGCTCTATCATACCTCGCCTTAAAACTATGTATGGTTCCTGCCTCCACCACATCACTTTCTAGGCTATTCCATGGCCTGACTACTCTATGACTGAAGAAATACTTCCTAACATCCCTTTGATTCATCTGAGTCTTCAACTTCCAATTGTGACCTCTTGTGTCTGTGTCCCATCTCTGGAACATCCCGTCTTTGTCCACCTCGTCTATTCCGCGCAGTATTTTATATGTCGTTATCATGTCTCCCCTGACCCTCCTGGCCTCCAGTGTCGTCAGGCCGATTTCCCTCAACCTTTCTTCATAGGACAATCCCCGTAGCTCTGGGACTAGTCTTGTTGCAAACCTTTGCACTTTCTCTAATTTCTTGACGTGCTTGACTAGGTGTGGATTCCAAACTGGTGCTGCATACTCCAGTATGGGCCTGACGTAGATGGTGTACAGAGTCTTAAACGAATCCTTACTGAGGTATCGGAACGCTATCCGTAGGTTTGCCAGGCGCCCGTATGCTGCAGCAGTTATCTGATTGATGTGCGCCTCAGGAGATATGCTCGGTGTTATACTCACCCCCAGATCTTTTTCCTTGAGTGAGGTTTGCAGTCTTTGGCCATCTAAACTATATTGTGTCTGCGGTCTTCTTTGCCCTTCCCCAATCTTCATGACTTTGCATTTGGCAGGGTTAAATTCAAGGAGCCAGTTGCTGGACCAGGCTTGTAGCCTGTCCAGATCTCTTTGTAGTCCTGCCTAATCCTCGTCCGATTCGATTCTTCTCATTAACTTCACATCGTCTGCAAACAAGGACACTTCTGAGTCTATCCCTTCCGTTATGTCGTTCACGTATACCAATAACAGCACAGGTCCTAGGACTGACCCCTGTGGAACCCCGCTTGTCACAGGCGCCCACTCTGACACCTCGTCGCGTACCATGACTTGTTGTTGCCTCCCTGTCAGATATTCTCTGATCCAGTGCAGTGCCTTTCCAGTTATGTGTGCCTGGTCCTCTAGCTTTTGCAGTAACCTCTTGTGAGGAACTGTGTCGAAAGCCTTCTTGCAGTCCAAAAATACGCAGTCGATCCACCCCTCTCTCTCTTGTCTTACTTCTGTCACCTTGTCATAAAACTCTAGTAGGTTTGTGACACAGGATTTTCCTTCCCTGAAACCGTGCTGGTTGTCAATTATACACCTGTTTCTTTCCAGGTGCTCCACCACTCTCCTCCTGATGATCTTCTCCATGACCTTGCATACTATACACGTTAGTGATACAGGTCTGTAGTTTAGTGCCTCATGTCTGTCTCCCTTTTTAAAAATTGGGACTACATTTGCCATTTTCCATACCTCAGGGAGTTGCCCAGTTTCAAATGATGTGTTGAAGATCTTTGTTAATGGCTCACACAATATCTCTGCTCCCTCTTTAAGGACCCATGGAGAGATGTTGTCTGGTCCCACCGCCTTTGAGGTGTCAAGTTCGCATAGCAGCTTCTTCACCTCCTCCTTGGTTATATGTACCTCATCCAGCACTTGCTGGTGTGCCCCCCTGTTCTGATTTCTTGGAGTCCTACTGGTTTCCACTGTAAATACCTCTTTAAATCTTGTGTTGAGCTCCTGACATACCTCTCGGTCGTTTCTTGTGAATTCCCCATCACCCTTCCTCAGTCTGATTACCTGGTCCTTGACTGTTGTTTTCCTCCTGATGTGGCTGTACAACAGCTTCGGGTCAGTCTTTACTTTTGATGCTATGTCATTTTCAT
>NC_091323.1:32326541-32329041 GCF_038502225.1 Cherax quadricarinatus | reverse complement strand
ATTCTAACATAATGCTAACATAATTCTAACATAATTCTAACATAATACTAACATAATGCTAACATAATTCTAACATAATACTAACATAATGCTAACATAATTCTAACATAATTCTAACATAATACTAACATAATGCTAACATAATTCTAACATAATTCTAACATAATACTAACATAATGCTAACATAATTCTAACATAATGCTAACATAATTCTAACATAATTCTAACATAATACTAACATAATGCTAACATAATTCTAACATAATTCTAACATAATACTAACATAATGCTAACATAATGCTAACATAATACTAACATAATTCTAACATAATGCTAACATAATGCTAACATAATGGTAACATAATTCTAACATAATTCTAACATAATGCTAACATAATTCTAACATAATTCTAACATAATTCTAACATAATGCTAACATAATTCTAACATAATGCTAACATAATTCTAACATAATTCTAACATAATACTAACATAATGCTAACATAATACTAACATAATACTAACATAATGCTAACATAATTCTAACATAATGCTAACATAATTCTAACATAATTCTAACATAATGCTAACATAATACTAACATAATGCTAACATAATGCTAACATAATTCTAACATAATGCTAACATAATACTAACATAATTCTAACATAATACTAACATAATGCTAACATAATGCTAACATAATACTAACATAATTCTAACATAATACTAACATAATGCTAACATAATGCTAACATAATTCTAACATAATACTAACATAATACTAACATAATGCTAACATAATGCTAACATAATTCTAACATAATACTAACATAATGCTAACATAATGCTAACATAATTCTAACATAATGCTAACATAATACTAACATAATGCTAACATAATACTAACATAATACTAACATAATACTAACATAATACTAACATAATACTAACATAATTCTAACATAATGCTAACATAATACTAACATAATACTAACATAATGCTAACATAATTCTAACATAATGCTAACATAATTCTAACATAATTCTAACATAATGCTAACATAATACTAACATAATGCTAACATAATGCTAACATAATGCTAACATAATGCTAACATAATTCTAACATAATACTAACATAATACTAACATAATGCTAACATAATGCTAACATAATACTAACATAATACTAACATAATGCTAACATAATACTAACATAATTCTAACATAATACTAACATAATACTAACATAATACTAACATAATACTAACATAATACTAACATAATACTAACATAATACTAACATAATGCTAACATAATGCTAACATAATGCTAACATAATACTAACATAATGCTAACATAATGCTAACATAATTCTAACATAATACTAACATAATACTAACATAATACTAACATAATACTAACATAATACTAACATAATACTAACATAATGCTAACATAATGCTAACATAATGCTAACATAATACTAACATAATGCTAACATAATACTAACATAATACTAACATAATGCTAACATAATTCTAACATAATACTAACATAATACTAACATAATACTAACATAATACTAACATAATACTAACATAATACTAACATAATGCTAACATAATACTAACATAATACTAACATAATACTAACATAATGCTAACATAATACTAACATAATGCTAACATAATGCTAACATAATACTAACATAATACTAACATAATACTAACATAATACTAACATAATACTAACATAATACTAACATAATACTAACATAATGCTAACATAATGCTAACATAATGCTAACATAATACTAACATAATGCTAACATAATACTAACATAATGCTAACATAATACTAACATAATACTAACATAATGCTAACATAATTCTAACATAATACTAACATAATACTAACATAATACTAACATAATACTAACATAATACTAACATAATACTAACATAATGCTAACATAATACTAACATAATACTAACATAATGCTAACATAATACTAACATAATACTAACATAATACTAACATAATGCTAACATAATACTAACATAATACTAACATAATACTAACATAATGCTAACATAATACTAACATAATACTAACATAATACTAACATAATACTAACATAATACTAACATAATACTAACATAATGCTAACATAATACTAACATAATTCTAACATAATACTAACATAATACTAACATAATACTAACATAATACTAACATAATACTAACATAATACTAACATAATACTAACATAATACTAACATAATACTAACATAATACTAACATAATACTAACATAATGCTAACATAATGCTAACATAATGCTAACATAATACTAACATAATGCTAACATAATACTAACATAATGCTAACATAATACTAACATAATACTAACATAATGCTAACATAATTCTAACATAATACTAACATAATACTAACATAATACTAACATAATACTAACATAATACTAACATAATA
>NC_091323.1:32311541-32321541 GCF_038502225.1 Cherax quadricarinatus | reverse complement strand
CTTGTCGACTTCCCCCTATGTCAGTGACGTCACGCGATGACCCACACACACAGGCTGAATCTTGTCGACTTCCCCATCTCAGTATTACACATTTCATGTACAACATAGGGAAAACATTTTCACTCTTAACCCAGGATAACCCAAATAATTTCACATTTTTTTCGTTAATACCCACAACAATCCACAATTTCTTTACAAAATACAACACAAGTCTAGACATTTTTCTCGTTTTAACTAATTCATCAGAAAAAGTCACCACAATACTTACAACTTATAACCACTTTTCGATAAATTCACTAGTCAAAATTTAACATATTACGAAGTTAATACGCACACACACCTCACTTTACTTTAAACACCTTCAAAACACTCTCATAAATCATTTGAATACTCACAAAAATACCTTTGAACATTTCCAAACAACACTGAAACACTTCCAAAATATCATTTTGAGTACTCCCGAATACACCACTGAATACTACTAAAACACCACTGAATACAGTCAAAACACAACCAAAATCACCATAAACTAAGATCAACTTAACAGACTAACACCCATTTTCACACAAATCCCTTCAAATCACTATAACCAAGACGATTACCAGTTTCTATGAGTACACTCACCTCCAACTAAGATATAACATGAACGCAAAAAAAACATGAACACAAACCAAACACACACGAACACTTACAACAGAATCAACTCTTTTTTTCGATATATCTAGTTCGACAACAACACCCAAGACCCACAACACCCCCCACAACCCACAATTTTTCTCGTTTTAACTAATTTCATCAGAAAAAGTCACAACAACAACCCACAACTTATAACCACCCACAACACCCACAACCCACAACACCCCACAACCCACAACACCCACAACAACAACCCACTTTTTCGATAACTCTAGTTCGACAACAGTACCCACAACCCTCATCACTTACCAATTTATTCACAATTTATTCGATACAAATTTTTCCCCTTCTTTTTATTGAATCTTAAAATGTAATACACATTCCTCCCTACATTACTAAAATTCTAATAAAATCCTCTCCATACCCATCTCCTTGTATCCACATAAATTAATATTATACTCACAACAAGTAATCTCACTACCCAACTACTGCGGCATGTTTCTACACACTCCAATCTTTTCCAGTGTATCATAACTTTTCACTTCTATAATTTCTTTTATAATATTCACACATTACCTTTATTTTCAGTAAAATCCCCCCCCCCATATTTCATTAAATTTTTAATACAACGCTCCCCATACCCCTCTCCATCTCACCCACATTTCTTCACATCCACTCACCCGTCTCTCAACACACCTCTTCAGAACAAACGCAAAAAATCACATTTCACATCCACAAATGCATCTCATCACCCATCTTAAATCCACTAAAATCACTGTAACCAAGATATTCACAAAATTCTATGACCACCTAACACACACACAGACAACTCACTTTACTTTGAACACTACCAAAAACACCATCAATTACCTTTGAATACTCCAAAAACATCATTCGAACACCCCCAAATCACCACTGAATACTACCCAAACACTACTAAAAATCACCAGAAACTAAGATCAACACTACCAGCTAATACCCATTTTATAGAAATCCCCACATTCCTCCCTACACTAAATTTCTAATAAAATCTATCTCCTCAACTCCACATAGTTTAATATTATACTCATAACCCCACAATTTTTCTCAGTTCAACTATTTCATCAGAAAAAAAGTCACCCGCATTTTGACTCAGTAATATTCACAACATGTCACAAATTTTTAGAAAACACTCATTTTTTATAAATATATCACGAACACATCCAACTAAGATATGATATAAATCACATTTTTAGCCACATTCCCTCAATTTCGGTAATATGAACAAAATGATTGGGATAACATTAGAACATTTCCAAATTACGTTGGAGCACATTCAAAAATATATTGGAACACTTCCAAAATACATTAGAATACTCCAGAATTACTTTGAACGACTCCATTTTTGGATATTTCCAAATTAGTTTTGGAAACTTTATCTTAAAATCGAACATTATTTTTCTTGTTGGTAAACACACTCAATGGTAGAAATATTCACTCGATTTCCGAATAGAAACACATTCCTCGCTCTGAGAGACTCCTTGATCTTATATGGGTCACCCCAAAGTATTGCGTCATGATTTTTGTACAATCCCCTCCAGCGGGGCCATGAAATGGTGTTCACACCCAAGGTAGATTTAAGATAATCATCTCTTTCCAGACCAACTGTGTCCTCTTGTGCTAAAATTTGGTGAGGTCACAGGGCTGACAGACACCATGAAATTAACTTAAATGAGATATAACATTTGTATTCTACCTCAATACTTTTTTCATGGTAAGGTTTGACTGATTTAAAATTCATCATGTCTTAAAAGTTTTTATTAAACATTTCTCTTTTTAATGAATGAATCATCATATATTATTAATCTTGGTGTAACAACACGCTCTAAACATCATAAATCCTCCTCTCTAAGTCTTGTTCTTCCAAGCCCCGTCACATCGATACCTGTAAATGTTAATATTTTTTTTATTTCATTAGCATATAATGGGGAGAAATTTGCATCATCACCTGTAAAAGATATAAACCAACTAAAAGTTACATATTTTTTTCACTATCCCAAACATATGCCTCTCAAGTGTTACATCAGTATTCTTCTCGTTAACTTAAATATCTTCCCATTATTATCTTAAAAGCATAATCATACTGTGTCCCCTTATTAACTTAAATGAATTAAAGCGTCTTGTTAACTTAAATGATGTAAGTATTATGGTAGACATGATTCTTGGTGTTCAGGTAGAGAGAGAAGGTCGAAATGGTAAGTGACACATTTCACAAAGAGGTAAATATGAGTTATATATATTAGTTCAAATATATCTCTCTCTCTTCAAGTTATAATTACTTCCTCATAATAATTTAAATGAATTAAACCACTGATACAAGGTAAATAATTTTGCTTACCTTATAAGTTACTCACACATTAGGTTCAATGTTTTTAATATATTGTTTAATATCTGTGAAAAGTTCTCTCCAAATTAATTTCCACTTCTTTGTGTTGTACCATCTATGCAAAATGCACAGATTATACTGTCTATTAAATATTTGACTGACAAAGTTTTCAGATATATTGTTTTCCAAAATATAATATACCAGATCGTCACTCCATTCCGTTACCATTTCATCAATGAATTCATGCGAATCAAGTTCATTTTCTAACCAATTTTTAACTCGTTGAAAATTCTTTTCACTCAATGATTCACCATCTTTCCTTAAGAGTTGATTGACAGTGTTGCAAAATTCCAACCAAAATTCACAAATAACAATGAAATCGCCAAGTTTCCCCATATTAGATGCTTTCCATGTGGTTCCCTGAGAATGTCTGGGGGTGACTTACACACAACTCTCCCATACACATAGAGTTGCTAAATAGCATTAAATTAAAATTTCATTAAACTTACCTAAACTAGGATCAGCCATTTCAAAATCCATTTTCATAATTAATTTTTTGGGCTTTGGTATAATAAAAGTTTGAGATAAATGACTACTCCATTCACATTCTCGTAACAATAAATTTTCCAATATTTCTTCACTCCATCGTTGAGTCATTTCTCGTACCTCAGCTACAATCACTTCTTTTGAGAGAACATGTTCCGCATCAACTCTTTTTTGAATGGGTTAGACTCTCTTAATTGTATATAACATTTCTATAAACACCACACTAGTATGTTTTGTCGCAACCACCTCCATATTTCTTCTTCTGCTCAAGTGATTCCTTACCATTTCACTCCAAATATTTATATCAAAAATTTCAATCGTTGTCATCATCGAATATCATTTTTTTTAATAATACAAATACACACATTACAGGGGATTTCTTCAAAGCATATATATTATCCATTGTATATTTCAAATAATATGTTTAGCCATTGTTAACTTATCTTATTTTTCAGTAAAAAGAAATATTCAGACAATATTATTTTTTGGCAACACTTACTACTTGCTTGTGACGTCACTATCCAGCAACATGTTAAAACAGGATAGAGCATCTTCCCATTATTAACTTAAAAGCATAATAATACTGTATCCCCTTATTAACTTAAATGAACTAAAAGAGTGATGTCACGATACTCATTGATCAAATTATCTTACCTTTAATTGTCTTCATGCATTTCCAAGTATGTACCATCAGTATAGTAATAACAAGTCATAATACCATTGAAGTAAGTTATGATTACACTCTACAGGACTCAACAAACGCATTACCAATTCCAATCATTTGCTAGAAATCAACACACTTGGCAAAGTTCCCCTATGGGGGTTTGTTCATCTATCATCCACGATACAACTTTTTCTTGCTAAGATCACCTCCTCCAGATATTAAAGGTTTATATTCATTTCACTTAAGATTCTTCACCTCACCAAAGAAATCCAACAAATGTTTAACTCTCCCCATCCTGTATGACACTAAACTCATGGTGGTTCATTCACCTATCGTCATGGTGATGCAACGTAGTGTTTTTCATGGAACAAATTTCTCTACACATATAGTTATAAAAACTACTAACTCGACAACCCTCGAGGTGAAAAGAGTATAAGAAGACACATCCGTATTGAGTTACAAGAGTATTTACATGGAGACTTCAGATCTACGTAAGTTCCCTGGACTGTAAAAATTCAAGTGAGATTTTTGTTATAGTCTAAAAAAAAAATCGTGTTAGAGTCATCTTGTGTTTAAGTTAACAAGAGGAAAAGTTCATTTAATAAGTGGAAGTTACATGTGAAAAATTTGTCACAGAAGCAAAAGTGTCTACACATCACTGATCTGATAAAGAAATGATTAATTCGATAGAAGACCTTGATCACAACCCTCCAAAACGAAGGAAGGTGACTGAACAATATCTCACCGATAAAGAAATGCTTATAGCAATGGAAGATTTTGAACGTGAGTTTTTAATGAGATATTATTGAGTAAATTCACTCACAATGTAATTTTTAGAAATTCTAATGAGAATTTTTTTTTTCATTTGAGTAACAAACTTAATTTTTGGGATATAATACTATATTTTATCAAAATTACAGGTAAAGAAGCAACAAAAGATGAAGAAAAATATCTTTCATTAATGAAAGGTAATATTACGAAAGATTTTAGTGGCAGTGATAAAATTCTTTTAGTACAACAAGCAAATTGTTGTGCTGTTAAATTGAAAAAGGGAGGTCTTACTGATGCTTTAAGTCAGGTTTTACCACTTAGCAATCCATATTTATTTAGATCACCTGGATGTCATAAAGGAAATCTAGCTAGTGAAGTCACTCCTGATAAATTTGGAAGCATAAAATTTGTAAATAATGGAAAAATTAACCCCATGATTGCCAATATGTTTGCACAGTATGCGATGGGACCTCCACATAAGTATTATATGAACTGTAAAGTTGATAAGACCTACTATAATACATGCAAATATTTAGATACAAAGAAAGGTCGTGAGAGATTATATTCAAAGAGTGCATGAATGATCTTGTTAAGTGGTTATTAACAGATCCCAACGGGATTATAATGGAAAAAGTTGTGTTTCCATAGGAATTGGATGTGCTTCAGCCGGAGGTGATTGGCATGCGCACTTTTAGTTCATCTAAGTTAACAAGGGAAAGTTCATGATTTTGCAAAGGAATTAAAAAAATGTCGTAGAAATATTGTTATCATTATTGTAAAATATGACAAATAAAATATCTCTATAATACTTTTTTTGTTTTATTCACCATCACTCTAAAACCTTATTAGGCAACTGAATAGAGATCATACGTCTGGCAGCAATGGTGATGAGTATAAACATCTCTGATCTTTGTTGTTCATACATTAGTACCTCTTCCACCAGGGTGCGACTAACCATCTCAAGAAAATGAAGACAGACAATAGGATGGAAAAATATTTTAAAATTGAAGAAGGAAAATTGTACGATGAAAAATATTGTCGTGACAACGTCTGCATTATTTTTCATGCGAATTATGTTGCTATAAAAGGATATGGTGCAAGTTATTATTTGGGTAAGAAATATCCTTATGCTGATGTGTATCGGAGTAGAGAACCATTATTTAATCTGAGAAGATGCAAAGTTGAAGATCGTGATACTCCTGGAACTGTTATCGAGTTTGAACCTTCACCAGATCAAAGAAAATTGAATCTTCCTTATTTAACAGCCATAATAAGCCAGTTTGGTAATGCTGGACCATTGGAGGAAAATACCATTTCTCAAAATTTAATTGAAAAATCAAGAGATTCCCATTTGGTGTATGGTTTAAAGAAAGATACTATCGCAGACAGAATAAGATATTTCAAGGAATCCATTGAGAGAGTCATAAAAAGTGTGAAAGACAATAAAAATATAAGAGAGGTTATCATTCTGAAAGGTATTGGGAGGTATGAAACTTCAAATGATTGTATCTGGAATACACATTATAAACCCATACTCGAAGATATGATAATGAAATTTAAGGAAGAAGGTATTCGTACAACAATGGTTGTCAAAGAAGAAATGAAAAACATTAACCAAGGTCAAGAATTAGAAGATGATTCGAAGTTATTGTCTTCTAGAATTGAAGGAAGTGCTTGGTATCCCTCATGAGGTAAGCAAAATTATTTACCTTGTATCAGTGGTTTAATTCATTTAAATTATTATGAGGAAGTAATTATAACTTGAAGAGAGAGAGATATATTTGAACTAATATATATAACTCATATTGACCTCTTTGTGAAATGTGTCACTTACCATTTCGACCTTCTCTCTCTACCTGAACACCAAGAATCATGTCTACCATAATACTTACATCATTTAAGTTAACAAGACGCTTTAATTCATTTAAGTTAATAAGGGGACACAGTATGATTATGCTTTTAAGATAATAATGGGAAGATATTTAAGTTAACGAGAAGAATACTGATGTAACACTTGAGAGGCATATGTTTGGGATAGTGAAAAAAATATGTAACTTTTAGTTGGTTTATATCTTTTACAGGTGATGATGCAAATTTCTCCCCATTATATGCTAATGAAATAAAAAAAAATATTAACATTTACAGGTATCGATGTGACGGGGCTTGGAAGAACAAGACTTAGAGAGGAGGATTTATGATGTTTAGAGCTTGTTGTTACACCAAGATTAATAATATATGATGATTCATTTATTAAAAAGAGAAATGTTTAATAAAAAATTTTAAGACATGATGAATTTTAAATCAATCAAACCTTACCATGAAAAAGTATTGAGGTAGAATACAAATGTTATATCTCATTTAAGTTAATTTCATGGTGTCTGTCAGCCCTGTGACCTCACCAAATTTTAGCACAAGAGGACACAGTTGGTCTGGAAAGAGATGATTATCTTAAATCTACCTTGGGTGTGAACACCATTTCATGGCGTCGCTGGAGGGGATTGTACAAAAATCATGACGCAATACTTTGGGGTAAGCCATATAAGCTCAAGGAGTCTCTCAGAGCGAGGAATGTGCTTCTATTCGGAAATCGAGTGAATATTTCTACCATTGAGTGTGTTTACCAACAAGAAAAATAATGTTCGATTTTAAGATAAAGTTTCCAAAACTAATTTGGAAATATCCAAAAATGGAGTCGTTCAAAGTAATTCTGGAGTATTCTAATGTATTTTGGAAGTGTTCCAATATATTTTTGAATGTGCTCCAACGTAATTTGGAAATGTTCTAATGTTATCCCAATCATTTTGTTCATATTACCGAAATTGAGGGAATGTGGCTAAAAATGTGATTTATATCATATCTTAGTTGGATGTGTTCGTGATATATTTATAAAAAATTAGTGTTTTCTAAAAATTTGTGACATGTTGTGAATATTACTGAGTCAAAATGCGGGTGACTTTTTTTCTGATGAAATAGTTGAACTGAGAAAAATTGTGGGGTTATGAGTATAATATTAAACTATGTGGAGTTGAGGAGATAGATTTTATTAGAATTTTAGTGTAGGGAGGAATGTGGGGATTTCTATTAAATGGGTATTAGCTGGTAGTGTTGATCTTAGTTTCTGGTGATTTTTAGTAGTGTTTGGGTAGTATTCAGTGGTGATTTGGGGGTGTTCGAATGATGTTTTTGGAGTATTCAAAGGTAATTGATGGTGTTTTTGGTAGTGTTCAAAGTAAAGTGAGTTGTCTGTGTGTGTGTGTTAGGTGGTCATATAATTTTGTGAATATCTTGGTTACAGTGATTTTAGTGGATTCGAGATGGGTGATGAGATGCATTTATGGATGTGAAATGTGATTTTTTGTGTTTGTTCAGAAGAGGTGTGTTGAGAGACGGGTGAGTGGATGTGAAGAAATGTGGGTGAGATGGAGAGGGGCATGGGGAGGGTTGTATTAAAAATTTAATGAAATATGGGGGGGGGGGGATTTTACCCAAAATAAAGGTAATGTGTGAATATTATAAATGAAATTATAGAAGTGAAAAGTTATGATACACTGGAAAAGATTGGAGTGTGTAGAAACATGTTGCAGTAGTTGGGTAGTGAGATTACTTGTTGTGAGTATAATATTAATTTATGTGGATACAAGGAGATGGGTATGGAGAGGATTTTATTAGAATTTTAGTAATGTAGGGAGGAATGTGTATTGCATTTTAAGATTCAATAAAAAGAAGGGGAAAAATGTGTATCGAATAAATTGTGAATAAATTGGTAAGTGATGAGGGTTGTGGGTACTGTTGTCGAACTAGAGTTATCGAAAAAGTGGTTATAAGTTGTGGGTTGTTGTTGTGACTTTTTCTGATGAAATTAGTTAAAACGAGAAAAATTGTGGGTTGTGGGGTGTTGTGGGTTGTGGGGTGTTGTGGGTTGTGGGGTGTTGTGGGTTGTGGTTGTTGTTGTCGAACTAGAGATATCGAAAAAAGAGTTGATTCTGTTGTAAGTGTTCGTGTGTGTTTGGTTTGTGTTCATGTTTTTTTTGCGTTCATGTTATATCTTAGTTGGAGGAGAGTGTACTCATAGAAATTGGTAATCGTCATGGTTATAGTGATTTGAAGGGATTTGTGTGAAAATAGGTGTTAGTCTGTGATGTTGATCTTAGTTTATGGTGATTTTGGTGGTGTTTTGACTGTATTCAGTGGTGTTTTAGTAGTATTCAGTGGTGTATTCGGGAGTACTCAAAATGATATTTTGGAAGTGTTTCAGTGTTGTTTGGAAATGTTCAAAGGTATTTTTGTGAGTATTCAAATGATTTATGAGAGTGTTTTGAAGGTGTTCAAAGTAAAGTGAGGTGTGTGTGCGTATTAACTTCGTAATATGTAAAATTGTGACTAGTGAATTTATCGAAAAGTGGTTATAAGTTGTAAGTGTTGTGGTGACTTTTTCTGATGAATTAGTTAAAACGAGAAAAATGTCTAGACTTGTGTTGTATTTTGTAAAGAAATTGTGGATTGTTGTGGGTATTAACGAAAAAAATGTGAAATTATTTGGGTTATCCTGGGTTAAGAGTGAAAATGTTTTCCCTATGTTGTACATGAAATGTGTAATACTGAGATGGGGAAGTCGACAAGATTCAGCCTGTGTGTGTGTGGTCATCACGTGACGTCACTGTCATAGGGGGAAGTCGATAAGATTCAGCCTGTATGTGTGAGGTCATCATGTGACGTCACTGACCGCCGAGTAAACACAGGTGGGGTGACGTCACACTTGTTTAGACCTGAAGTAAGAGAAAGTACCATGCCCCATAGGAGGAGTTCATTTGAATGCTTACCCCCAGAGGGGAGAATCCAAAAACTTGATCCGAGGAGATGGAGTCTTTGTATTATCGAGAAAACCTTGATCCAAGGAGATGGAGGAGGAATATTTTGGGGTGAAAGTGGGAGTCCATTTTGAATGCTTACCCCCAAAGGGGGGAATCCAAAAAACTTGATTCGAGGAAGTGGAGTCTTTGCATTATCGATAAAAACTT
>NC_091323.1:32291541-32299041 GCF_038502225.1 Cherax quadricarinatus | reverse complement strand
ATTTTTCTTTTCTCGGAAATTTCACAACCATTAGAGCTCATGAGCCAGTAATTTGAAGAGAAATTTTTTAGAGGACGTTTCGGTCTGTTGTGGATCACTATTAATGCTCATAGTGGTCCACAAAGGATCGAAACATGGTCTGAAACATCATTTGCATATTGGTGGTTAACAGGGAACCATCCATGGCCCTCTCGAGATTATCAGCTGGTAAGTATAGTGTTGGTCAGGAAACTGGGCAAGTGTTTCCTGACGCAGGTCTTAGTTATATTATGACCCACAGCTGGAGCTTTCGGTCATCTGACCGAGGACTTGCCCTGGCTTACCCCTCCCCCCCTTTAGAAATCATGGTTATGATTATAAACATTATTATATCAATGATGATAATCTTTATTCATCATCATCTGTCACAACTAGCCATTTCTCCTTAATAACCTGATTCTTGCACACTGGTAACCTGACGCTCGCCACCTGTTTCCTTCTCCTATTTACTGTGCACCTGTCACCTTGAATTCGCCACCTGACATTACTCGCCACACTTTAGCCATTTCACCTGACGGACTTGTGTCGTCTTACAGGTGTCGTGGGTTAGACGTCAAGGTGACACAATACACCTGCTGACTGTCGGCTCCACCACCTACCACAGCAACGACAGGTGAGTGTGTGTGTGTGTGTGTGAGGTTCAAACCTCCTAATTACCCTTTACAAAAGGTTCAAATCCCTTAATTACCTTTCACAGAGGTTGCAACCTCTTAATTACCTTTTACAGAGGTTCCAACCTCTTATTTACCTTTTACAGAGGTTCAAACATCTTAAAAACCTTTCACAGAGGTCCAAACCGCTTAATTACTTTTTATAGAGATTCCCACTCCCTTAATTACGTTTTACAGAGGCTCAAACTCCTTAATCACCTTTTTACAAAGGTTCAGACACCTTAATTACCTTTTACATATATTCAAAATGTAAAAATATTTAAAGGTTTGTTTTCGTTTGAATTTTAAAAGGTCTTTCTTGTAAATTATAAACCCTGTTAGACCTAAAACTGACCCTGGTGGATCCTCTCTCTCTCTCTCTCTCTCTCTCTCTCTCTCTCTCTCTCTCTCTCTCTCTCTCTCTCTCTCTCTCTCTCTCTCTCTCTCTCTCTCTCTCTCTCTCTCAGGTACCAGCTGGAGTTTGTGGAGCCCAACAATTGGCAGCTGGTGATCCACGCAGCTGAGGAGACGGATCAAGGCGCCTATGAGTGCCAGGTATCCTCACATCCTCCCAAGATTCGCCGGGTCTTCCTCGCTGTTTATGGTGAGTACTCTTGTCTTGGCAGTCTGTGTTGGTACTCTGAGTACTTTGTGTTGGTACTCAGTGTTAGTACTCTGTCTTAGTGCCATGTTATAGAACTCTGTGTTGGTACTCAGTGTTAGTACTCTGTGTGTTGGTACTCAGTGTTAGTACTCTGTGTGTTGGTACTCGATGTTAGTACTCTGTGTGTTGGTACTCGATCTTAGTACTCTATCTTAGTAATATGTTTTGGTACTCTGTGTTAGTCTCTGTTCTTCTTCTGCTTATTATTATTATTATTATTATTATTATTATTATTATTATTATTATTATTATTATTATTATTATTATTGTTATTGTTATTATTATTATTATTATTATTATTATTATTATTATTATTATTATTATTAATGTTAAATGTAGATGACTTGAAAGTGACTGAATTTGACAGTAAGTTGAATGAACATGTGGGGAAGATGACTGAGTGAATATGACAAGAGGATGACTGGGAGAATATGGCAGGAAGGTGATAGACTGAATATGGCAGGAAGGTGATAGACTGAATATGACAGGAAGATGAATGATGAATGGAGGGAGTGGATAAACTGGAACTACAAACAACTCAAATGACGGGATAACAACGAAAGTGTTTGAAAATGATCGAAAGTGACAGTATAAGTGAGAATGATGGCAGGTACTCAACTGTGACTGCAGTTGATAGACTGTGGGAGAATTTGTTGGTGGATATTGTTGGAGCAAACACACACACACACACACACACACACACACACACACACACACACACACACACACACACACACACACACACACACAAAGACAAAGACAGGATGTTCCAGAGATTGGACACAGTAACAAGGGGTCACAGTTGGAAGCTGAAGACACAGATGAATCACAGGGATGTTAGGAAGTATTTCTTCAGCCACAGAGTAGTCAGTAAGTGGAATAGTTTGGGAAGCGATGTAGTGGAGGCAGGATCCATACATAGCTTTAAGCAGAGGTATGATAAAGCTCACGGCTCAGGGAGAGTGACCTAGTAGCGATCAGTGAAGAGGCGGGGCCAGGAGCTCGGACTCGACCCCCGCAACCTCAACTAGGTGAGTACATACACACACATACACATACGCACACACACATACAGACACACACACACACACACACACATACACACACACACACACACACACACACACACACACACACACACACACACACACACACACACACACACACACACACACACACACACACACACGTCAGACGACAGATATATGCACACAAACTTACCACCGACACTCCTACCACATCTACCGCTGCTGTCACCGCTGCTGTCACCGCTGCTGTCACCGCTGCTGTCACCGCTGCTGTCACCGCTGCTGTATTGCAAGAAGTTAGAAGATAGTTAAAAGTTTGTCTGTGTGGAGAGAAAGAGAGAGAGAGAGAGAGAGAGAGAGAGAGAGAGAGAGAGAGAGAGCATATGTGTGTGTGTGTACTTAATTGTACTCACCTAATTGTAGTCTCAGGGGTCGATACTAGCTCCTGGTCCCGCCTCTTCACTGATCGCTACTAGGTCCTCTCTCTCTCTGCTCCACGAGCTTTATCATACCTCGTCTTAAAGCTATGTATGGCCCTGCCTCCACCACATCACTCGCCAGACTGTTCCACTTCCTGACAACTCTATGACTGAAGAAATACTTCCTAACATCTCTGTGGCTCATCTGAGTCTTCAACTTTCAATTGTGACCCCTTGTTTCTGTATCCCATCTCTGGAACATGTTGTCTCTGTCCACCTTGCCTATTCCACGCAGTGTTTTGTAAGTTATTATTACAACCCAGAAGTCCCAAAGGCCTGTTATCCTGGGTGTAAAGGGAGCAAAATAAACACAGCAGAAAAACTTTTGACTTGTATTATCCTTCACCAATTTAGAACAGAAGTATGTGCACTATATACACTATGTACAACAATAGGTATTAATGCGCTCCACGGTAAGCAAGGCAGAACAGAAGCCACTAGAGAGCAGACCGTGCTTCAACCAGCTCTAGAATGGGAATGACAAGGGCAGACAGGTGAGTGGTACCCACAACACCTCTGCGATTGCTAAAACCATCTTCTCATTGGCTGGAACCTGGGTACTGATTGAACGACGGGGCCCCATCGTCAACCCTTAGTACCTGGTTCGCTGGTTCGGGGAGATAGCCTTTCAATGAGGGTTGTGTACATGCGCCGAATAAAGGTTACGTACTCTTTGCATGCCACAGTCGTTATCATGTCTCCCCTGACCCTCCTGTCCTCCAGTGCCGTCAGGCCGATTTCCCTTAACCTTTCTTCATAGGACATTCCCCTTAAATACTACCACTACCACCACCACTACTACTACTACTACTACTACCACCACCACTACCTCTTCCTGTCTATATACACCCATCCTGCTCTACTTCTCGTTAGTGTGACTTTGTAAATGGTCCAAGTCGGACCGAAACGTCGTCGTAAGCTCCTCTCTTCTATGTGCGGGTTATTTGTGTAACATTCCCCTTAGCTCTGGAACTAGTCTTGTTGCAAACCTTTGCACTTTCTCTAATTTCTTAACGTGATTGACCCGGTGCGGGTTCCAAACTGGTGCTGCATACTCCAGTATGGGCCTGACGTACACAGTGTACAGTGTCTTGAACGATTCTTTACTGAGGTATCGGAATGCTAATCTCAGGTTTGCTAGGCGCCCATATGCTGCAGCAGTTATCTGGTTGATGTGTGCTTCCGGAGACGTGCTTAGTGTTATGATCACACCAAGATCTTTCTCCTTGAGCGAGGTTTGCAGTCTTTGGCCACTTAGCCTATACTCCGTCCGCGGTCTTCTTTTTCCTTCCCCGATCTTCATGACTTTGCATTTGGCAGGGTTGAATTTGAGAAGCCAGTTGCTGGACCACGTGTCCTGCGTCTTCAGGTCTCTTTGAAGGCCTGTGTGTGTATGTGTGTGTGTGTGTGTGTGTGTGTGTGTGTGTGTGTGTGTGTGTGTGTGTGTGTGTGTGTGTGTGTGTGTGTGTGTGTGTGTGTGTATGTGTGTGTGTGTCTGTGTGTCTGTGTGTGTGTGTGTGTATGTGTGTGTGTATGTGTATGTGTGTGTGCGTGTATGTGTGGGTGTGTGTGTGTGGGTGTGTATGTGTGTGTGTGTGTGTGTGTGTGTGGGGTTGTGTGTGTGTGTGTGTGTGTGTGTGTGTGTGTGTGTGTGTGTGTGTGTGTGTGTGTGTATGTGTGTGTGTATGTGTATGTGTGTGTGCGTGTATGTGTGGGTGTGTGTGTATGTGTGTGTGTGTGTGTGTGTGTGTGCGTGTGTGTGTGTGTGTGTCTGTGTGTGTGTGTGTGTGTGTGTGTGTGTGTGTGTATGTGTGTGTCTGTCTGTGCTTGTGTCTGTGTTCAACAGCTGCCTTTACCTTCGCATGCACCCGTGTGCGCCAGTCTGTGCGCCTCTCTGTACCTGTACGTGCAGCTGTGTACAGAACTTCCCTGTCAGTCTTGACACAGCACGCCAGGACAGGTCTACCCTCATTACCCAGGCAGCTTCTTGCAATTCACATGTTTTATATTCCACAGACGTCTAGTCAACACGATTTGTCGACAATAATTCAGGCTCATCTGGTAGACTTGTAAATTTATGTAAACGTCCTTGTGCACATTGTGTATCTGTAAATGATTTACAGACAATCTATTTATTATTATTTTATTAACACATTGGTCGTTTCCCACCATTATGTATCTTGACATCATGTATCTTGATATCATGTATCTTGATATCGTGTATCCTGACATGTGTCCTGATGTCATGTATCCTGACGTCATGTATCCTGACGCCATGTATCCTGATGTCATGTATCCTGATGTCATGTATCCTGACATCATGTATCCTGACATGTATCCTGACATGTATCCTGACGTCATGTATCCTGACGTCATGTATTCTGACATCATGCATCCTGACATCATGCAGCCTGACATATATCCTGACGTCATGTATCCTGTCATCATGTATCCTGACATATATTCTAACAGCATTTTTTTTTTATTAACACACTGGCTGATTCCCACCAAGGCAGGGTGGCCCGAAAAAGAAAAACTTTCACCATCATTCACTCCATCACTGTCTTGCCATAAGGGTGCTTTACACTACAGTTTTTAAGCTGCAACATTAACACCCCTCCTTCAGAGTGCAGACACTGTACTTCCCATCTCCAGGACTCAAGTCCGGCCTGCCGGTTTCCCTGAACCCCTTCATAAATGTTACTTTGCTCACACTCCAACAGCACGTCAAGTATTAAAAACCATTCGTCTCCATTCATTCCTATCAAACACGCTCACGCACGCCTGCTGGAAGTCCAAGCCCCTCGCACACAAACCCTCCTTTATCCCCTCCCTCCAACCTTTCCTAGGCCGACCCCTACCCCGCCTTCCTTCCACTACAGAATGATACACTCTTGAAGTCACTCTGTTTCGCTCCATTCCCTCCACATGTCCGAACCACCTCAACAACCCTTCCTCAGCCCTCTGGACAACAGTTTTGGTAATCCCGCACCTCCTCCTAACTTCCAAACTACGAATTCTCTGCATTATATTCACACCACACATTGCTCTCAGACATGACATCTCCACTGCCTCCAGCCTTCTCCTCGCTGCAACATTCATCACCCATGCTTCACACCCATATAAGAGCGTTGGTAAAACTATATTCTCATACATTCCCCTCTTTGTCTCCAAGGACAACGTTCTTTGTCTCCACAGACTCCTAAGTGCACCACTCACCCTTTTCCCCTCATCAATTCTATGATTCACCTCATCTTTCATAGACCCATCCGCTGACACGTCCACTCCCAAATATCTGAATACATTCACCTCCTCCATACTCTCTCCCTCCAATCTAATATCCAATCTTTCGTTACCTATTTTTTTGTTATCCTCATAACCTTACTCTTTCCTATATTCACTTTTAATTTCCTTTTCTTACATACTCTACCAAACTCATCCACCAACCTCTGAAACTTCTATTCAGAATCTCCCAAGAGCACAGTGTCATCAGCAAAGAGCAACTGTGACAACTCCCACTTTGTGTGTGATTCTTTATCTTTTAACTCCACGCCTCTTGCCAAGACCCTCGCATTTACTTCTCTTACAACCCCATCTATAAATATATTAAACAACCACGGTGACATCACACATCCTTGTCTAAGGCCTACTTTTACTGGGAAATAATCTCCCTTTCCTACATACTCACTATCCTCGTAAGAACTCTTCACTGCTTTCAGTAACCTACCTCCTACACCATACACCTGCAGCATCTGTCACATTGCCCCCCTATCCACCCTGTCATACGCCTTTTCCAAATCCGTAAATGCTACAAAAACCTCTTTAGCCTTATCTAAATGCTGTTCACCAATGTGTTTCACTGTAAACACCTGGTCCACACTCCCCCTACCTTTCCTAAAGCCTCCTTGTTCATCTGCAATCCTACTCTCTGTCTTACTCTTAATTCTTTCAATAATAACTCTACCATACACTTTACCAGGTATACTCAACAGACTTATTCTCCTATAATTTTTACACTCTCTTTTATCCCCTTTGCCTTTATACAAAGGAACTATGCACGCTCTCTGCCACTCCCTAGGTACCTTACCCTCTTCCACTCCAAAACTATATCCCCACCTGCTTTTAACATTTCTATCTTTATCCCATCAATCCCGGCTGCCTTACCACCTTTCATTTTACCTACTGCCTCACGAACTTCCCCCACACTCACAACTGGCTCTTCCTCACTCCTACAAGATGTTATTCCTCCTTGCCCTATACACGAAATCACAGCTTCCCTATCTTCATCAACATTTAACAATTCCTCAAAATATTCCCTCCATCTTCCCAATACCTCTAACTCTCCATTTAATAACTCTCCTCTCCTATTTTTACCTAACAAATCCAATTGTTCTCTAGGCTTTCTTAACTTGTTAATCTCACTCCAAAACTTTTTCTTATTTTAAACAAAATTTGTTGATAACATCTCACCCACTCTCTTAACAGACAACCTAATGTGTAAATACTATAAAGAGACTGGAAAATCCTCTTATTTCTTTAGCACCCTTGCGTCTTTGTAAATAATGTATGCTGGTGATTTAATTTACTAGTGCGTCTGTAAATATGCTAGTGCGGTTTTTGTAAATTTATAGTGCCTTTGT
>NC_091323.1:32266541-32284041 GCF_038502225.1 Cherax quadricarinatus | reverse complement strand
GTTAATTGATTTGTATATCTCAAATAGCTGTTAAATTATTATCAAATATTTGTTGGAATTATTTTTAACTTAATTTAAATGGTCTTTATATGTTTGTTAAGGAATGTTAAATGGCTTTTCTAAAATTGCTGTTAATTAAAATCGTACAAATGCTTGTTAAATGCTAGATAAATGCTTGTTAAATGAATGTTAATTACTATTTAAATGCTTGTTAAATGGATGTTAAATTGATGTTAAATGCTAGTTAAAGGCTTGTTAAATACTTGTTAAATACTTGTTAAATGCTTGTTAAATGGATGTTAAATATTTGTTAAATGGATGTTAAACTGATGTTAAATACTAGTTAAATGCTTGTTAAATACTAGTTAAATGCTTGTTAAATACTTGTTAAATGCTTGTTAAATGAATGTTAAATGGGTGATAATTGAGGCTGGGGGATAAAGTCCCCCGGGGGTGTGTTTACTCTGGTCAAACTGAGGTAATTAATATTTGCTCAGTATAAAACCATTTGTAAATCTCCGATAGCTGTTTGGAGACAGAAACTGCCACGGATAATTGTGATTGATTGATGTCTGTGGTTGAGTGGTGGTTGATGGTTGAGTGGTGGCTAAGTGGTGGTTGATGGTTGACTGGTGGTTGATGGTTGATTGGTGGTTGATGGTTGAGTGGTGGTTCATGGCTGACTGGTAGTAGATGGTTGAGTGGTGGTTGATGGTTGACTGGTGGTTGATGGTTGAGTGGTGGTTGATCGTTGAGTGGTGGCTGAGTGGTGGTTGATGGTTGACTGGTGGTTGATGGTTGAGTGGTGGTTGATCGTTGAGTGGTGGCTGAGTGGTGGTTGATGGTTGACTGGTGGTTGATGGTTGAGTGTTGATTGATGGTTGACTGGTGGTTGATGGTTGAGTGGTGGTTGATGGTTGAGTGATGGTTGATGGTTGAGTGGTGGTTGATGGTTGACTGGTGGTTGATGGCTGAGTGTTGATTGATGGTTGACTGGTGGTTGATGGTTGAGTGGTGGTTGAGGGTTGAGTGGTGGTTGATGGTTGAGTGGTGATTGATGGTTGACTGGTGGTTGATGGTTGAGTGGTGGTTGATGGTTGAGTGGTGGTTGATGGTTGAGTGGTGGTTGATGGTTGAGTGGTGGTTGATGGTTGAGTGGTGGTTGATGGTTGAGTGGTGGTTGATGGTTGACTGGTGGTTGATGGTTGAGTGGTGGTTGATGGTTGAGTGGTGGTTGATGGTTGAGTGGTGGTTGATGGTTGACTGGTGGTTGATGGTTGACTGGTGGTTGATGGTTGACTGGTGGTTGATGGTTGACTGGTGGTTGATGGTTGACTGGTGGTTGATGGCTGAGTGGTGGTTGATGGTTGAGTGGTGGTTGATGGTTGAGTGGTGGTTGATGGTTGACTGGTGGTTGATGGTTGACTGGTGGTTGATGGTTGACTGGTGGTTGATGGTTGAGTGGTGGTTGATGGTTGAGTGGTGGTTGATGGTTGACTGGTGGTTGATGGTTGAGTGGTGGTTGATGGTTGACTGGTGGTTGATGGTTGAGTGGTGGTTGATGGTTGAGTGGTGGTTGATGGTTGAGTGGTGGTTGATAGTTGAGTGGTGGTTGATGGTTGAGTGGTGGTTGATGGTTGAGTGGTGGTCGATGGTTGAGTGGTGGTTGATGGTTGAGTGGTGGTTGATGGTTGAGTGGTGGTTGATGGTTGACTAGTGGTTGATGATTGAGTGGTGGTTGATGGTTGACTGGTGGTTGATGGTTGAGTGGTGGTTGATAGTTGACTGGTGGCTGATGGTTGACTGGTGGTTGATGGTTGACTGGTGGTTGATGGTTGAGTGGTGGTTGATGGTTGACTGGTGGTTGATGGTTGAGTGGTTGTTGATGGTTGAGTGGTGGTTGATGGTTGACTGGTGGTTGATGGTTGAGTGGTGGTTGATGGTTGATTGGTGGGTGATGGTTGATTGGTGGGTGATGGTTGATTGGTGGGTGATGGTTGATTGGTGGGTGATGGTTGATTGGTGGGTGATGGTTGATTGGTGGGTGATGGTTGATTGGTGGTTGATGGTTGAGTGGTGGTTGATGGTTGACTGGTGGTTGATGGTTGAGTGGTGGTTGATGGTTGACTGGTGGTTGATGGTTGAGTGATGGGTGATGGTTGAGTGGTGGTTGATGGTTGAGTGGTGGTTGATGGTTGACTGGTGGTTGATGGTTGAGTGGTGGTTGATGGTTTACTGGTGGTTGGTGGTTGAGTGGTGGTTGATGGTTGACTGGTGGTTGATGGTTGAGTGATGGGTGATGGTTGACTGGTGGTTGATGGTTGAGTGGTGGTTGATGGTTGAGTGGTGGTTGATGGTTGAGTGGTGGTTGATGGTTGACTGGTGGTTGATGGTTGAGTGGTGGTTGATGGTTGACTGGTGGTTGATGGTTGAGTGATGGGTGATGGTTGAGTGGTGGTTGATGTTTGAGTGGTGGTTGATGGTTGACTGGTGGTTGATGGTTGAGTGGTGGTTGATGGTTGACTGGTGGTTGGTGGTTGAGTGATGGGTGATGGTTGAGTGGTGGTTGATGGTTGAGTGGTGGTCGATGGTTGAGTGGTGGTTGATGGTTGACTGGTGGTTGATGGTTGACTGGTGGTTGATGGTTGACTGGTGGTTGATGGTTGAGTGGTGGTTGATGGTTGAGTGGTGGTTGATGGTTGAGTGATGGGTGATGGTTGACTGGTGGTTGATGGTTGACTGGTGGTTGATGGTTGACTGGTGGTTGATGGTTGACTGGTGGTTGATGGTTGACTTTGAGTCTCTCAAAGGTCAGGTCTCAGAGCAGGATCTCTTAAATTAGGTTTAGATTTAGAAAGATGGATGATAGGCTGTGTGTGTGTGTGTGTGTGTGTGTGTGTGTGTGTGTGTGTGTGTGTGTGTGTGTGTGTGTGTGTGAGAGAGTGTATGTGTGTGTGTGTACTCACCTATTTGTGGTTGCAGGGGTCGAGTCCTAGCTCCTGGCCCCGCCTCTTCACCGGTTGCTACTAGGCCCTCTCTCTCCCCGCTCCATGAGCTTTATCAAACCTCGTCTTAAAACTGTGTATGGTTCCTGCCTCCACTACGTCATTTTCTAGGCTATTCCACTGCCTTACAACTCTATGACTGAAGAAATACTTCCTACTATCTCTCTGACTCATTTGTGTCTTCAACTTCCAATTGTGGCCTCTTGTTTCTGTGTCCCCTCCCTGGAACATCCTGTCTTTGTCCACCTTGTCTATTCCACGCAGTATTTTATATGTCATTATCATGTCTCCCCTGACCCTCCTGTCCTCCAGTGTGGTCAGGCCGATTTCCCTTAATCTTTCCTCATAGGACATTCCCCTTAGCTCTGGAACTAACCTTGTCGCAAACCTTTGTACTTTCTCTAGTTTCTTGACGTGCTTTATCAAGTGCGGGTTCCAAACAGGTGCTGCATACTCCAGTATGGGCCTGACATACACGGTGTACAGTGTCTTGAATGATTCCTTACTAAGGTATCGGAATGCTGTTCTCAGGTTTGCCAGGCGCCCATATGCTGCAGCAGTTATCTGATTGATGTGTGCTTCCGGAGACATGCTCGGTGTTATACTCACCCCAAGATCTTTCTCCTTGAGTGAGGTTTGCAGTCTTTGGCCACCTAGCCTATACTCTGTCTGTGGTCTTCTGTGCCCCTCCCCCATCTTCATGACTTTGCATTTGGCAGGATTAAATTCGAGAAGCCATTTGCTGGACCAGGTGTCCAGTCTGTCCAGGTCTCTTTGAAGTCCTGCCTGGTCCTCATCAGATTTAATTCTCCTCATTAACTTCACATCATCTGCAAACAGGGACACTTCTGAGTCTAACTCTTCCGTCATGTCGTTCACATATACCAAAAATAGCACTGGTCCTAGGACCGACCCCTGTGGGACCCCGCTCGTACCATGACTCGTTGTTGCCTCCCTGTCAGGTATTCTCTGATCCATTGCAGTGCCCTTCCTGTTATATGCGCCTGATGCTCTAGCTTCTGCACTAATCTCTTGTGAGGAACTGTGTCAAAGGCCTTCTTGCAGTCTAAGAAGATGCAATCAACCCACCCCTCTCTCTCTTGTCTTACTTCTGTTATTTTATCATAAAACTCCAGAAGGTTTGTGACACAGGATTTGCCTTCCGTGAATCCGTGCTGGTTGGCATTTATACTCCTGTTCCGTTCCAGGTGCTCCACCACTCTCCTCCTGATAATCTTCTCCATAATTTTGCATACTATACACGTCAATGACACAGGTCTATAGTTTAGTGCCTCTTTTCTGTCTCCTTTTTTAAAAATGGGAACTACATTTGCCGTCTTCCATACCTCAGGTAGTTGCCCAGTTTCCAGGGATGTGTTGAAGATTGTGGTAAGTGGCACGCACAACATATCTGCTCCCTCTCTAAGGACCCACGGGGAGATGTTGTCTGGTCCCATTGCCTTTGAGGTATCGATGTCCCTTAGCAGTTTCTTCACCTCCTCCTCATCTGTATGTATGTCGTCCAACACTTGTTGGTGTATTCCTTGCTGGTGTCCCCATCTGGTCTGTCCCCCCAGAGTCCTTCCTGTCTCTACTGTAAATACTTCCTTAAATCTCGTGTTGAGCTCCTCACATACCTCTTGATCGTTTTTTGTGAGTTCTCCACCTTCTTTCCTCAGCCTTATCACCTGGTCCTTGACTGTTGTCTTCCTCCTAATGTGGCTATACAGCAGTTTCGGGTCAGATTTGACTTTCGATGCTATGTCGTTTTCATACTGTCGCTGGGCCTCCCTCCTTATCTGTGCATACTCGTTTCTGGCTCTTCTACTAATCTCCTTGTTTTCCTGGGTCCTATGCCTCCTGTACCTTTTCCATTCTCTGTTGCACTTAGTTTTTGCCTCCCTACACCTTCGGGTAAACCAAGGACTCGTTTTGGTCTTCCTATTATTTCCGTTTCCCTTGGGAACAAAACTTTCCTCTGCCTCCTTGCACTTTGTTGCCACATATTCCATCATCTCGTTTACTGATTTTCCTACCATTTCTCTGTCCCACTGAACCTCCTGCAGGAAGTTTCTCATACCTGTGTAGTCCCCCCTTTTATAGTTTGGCCTGTCCCCTTCAGTTCCTGTTACCTTCTCCACTTGTAACTCTACTATATAGTCAAAACTCAGAACCACATGATCGCTAGCTCCAAGGGGCCTCTCATAAGTGATGTCCTCAATGTCTGAACTGCTCAGGGTGAACACAAGATCCAGTCTTGCTGGCTCATCCTCCCCTCTCTCTCTGGTTGTGTCCCTGACATGTTGATGCATGAGGTTTTCAAGTACCACATCCATCATCTTGGCTCTCCATGTTTCGGGACCCCCATGTGGCTCCAGGTTTTCCCAGTCGATCTCCCTGTGGTTGAAATCGCCCATTACCAGTAACTTTGCTCTGCTCGAGTGAGCTCTTCTTGCCACCTCAGCCAGTGTGTCCACCATCACCCTGTTGTTTTCTTCGTACTCCTCTCTTGGCCTCCTGCAGTTCTGTGGTGGGTTATACATCACTCCAATGATTACTTTATGTTCTCCGGACTGAATTGTACCTACAATGTAGTCTCTTTCTCCAATCATGTCCATGCCTTCCATTTCCTCAAATCCCCATCGGTGTTTTATGAGCAGTGCAACCCCTCCTCCCCCTCTACTCCTTCTATCTTTCCTCAGGATCTGATATCCTGTTGGGAAGATTGTGTCTGTTATTGTCTCAGCGAGTTTTGTTTCTGTGACTGCTATGATGTCTGGGGATTTTTCACTGATTCTTTCATTCCACTCCTCATGTTTATTCATTATTCCATCCGCGTTTGTGTACCAAACCTTTAGTTTCTTTTCTATCATTGTGGTCATGCAAGAATATTGGGGTTGGGGGAGCGAGAGCCTTGTGTGTATGTGTGTGTGTGTGTGTGTGTGTGTGTGTGTGTGTGTGTGTGTGTGTGTGTGTGTGTGTGTATGTGTATGTGTGTGTTTGTGTGTGTATGTGTATGTGTGTGTGTGTGTGTGTGTGTGTGTGTGTGTGTGTGTGTGTGTGTGTGTGTGTGTGTGTGTGTGTGTATGTATGTGTGTGTGTATGTATGTGTGTGTGTGTGTGTGTATGTTTGTTTGTGTGTGTGTGTGTGTGTGTGTGTGTATGTATGTGTGTGTGTGTGTGTATGTGTGTGTGTATGTGTGTGTGTGTGTGTGTGTGTATGTATGTGTGTGTGTGTGTGTGTGTGTGTGTGTATGTGTGTGTGTGTGTGTGTGTGTGTGTGTGTATGTGTGTGTGTGTGTGTGCAGGGTCCTGGGCTGACGTTGTCAGCAAGTTTATTGCCAAAGCGGTGAGTTACTGACACCTGTCATAACCTGACCCTTCCTCCCATATATAAACTCCCTTTCCGCATCTGCTGAAGAGGACCTCAGAGATTAGGTTACAGATTATACTACCGAAGAGGCTAGTTTATTGTATACTCTGTATCTATCCTATGGAGGAAAACATATGAATACACAATAGGCCTAGAAACTAGACCTCAAGAGAATTTTAACAGGTGAACATCTGGATTTATATCTACAGTTCACTTATCTGTTACAAGCAAATTTAGGAAATTTGCTTAATATATCTAGTATCTTGTTTTCATAAATAAGACACGCCATATAAGTTAGTTGTCTATCTCTATATTCCTCAACTAGTGGACAATTAAGCACAAGACAGTTCAAGACAGTGACCATAAGGCTGGCCACATCTGTGTGTGTCTGTCAGACTGCCAGAAGTACTTATAACCAAGCCTAAGCCTGGCCACTACATCAGTCAGTCTGTTCACATTGCAAATTTTCTCCATAAACGTAAGTTCATTTATCAAAGTGAGCGATAGGCCTACTTAGGCTTCTAACTGCATTCTCAACATTGTAATACCATGTACAGTATTAGTTTCAATAATCCTGCCACTGACACTAGGAACATTAAGCTCCTCCCTCGTATTAAACACTTCAGTTGGTTTAGAACCCAATCTAAATAAATAAACAATACCTGTGGATTGCAGGTAGTGTTGATTTATGCAATGAATTAATTTACTGGAATTGTGACAGAGTGGTCATAGTATCGAGCTGGTAATGTTGCTGGCAAGAGATCGAACTATTGCTGAAAGAAGGAATGGTAGCCTGTGACTATTTTCTATCCTAGTTTCCGTAACATGGCTGTATCACCGCCGCTGATAGCGGAAACACAAGCAGCTTACAGATAGCCAGTGAAATGGGGAGAAAGAGCGGTGGAAAGTGTGGAGAGGAGAAATGACGGGAGAGAGAGAGAGAGAGAGAGAGAGAGAGAGAGAGAGAGAGAGAGTGTGTGTGAGGGGAGAGATAAAGCTTGTTATCTTACAAGCTCTGTGACAGGGATGTCAGGTGCCTGTGAATGGTCTGCCTCGTAAACACTTCAAGGCAGCTCCAGTACCCGGAGTGGTCCACTCTGGCCGCTCCAGTGGTTCACTCCGTACAGATCACGAGGAACAGTGGTCCACATTTTGTGTGTTAAGTGGACAAGAACCGCGGTAACTTAGCTGGAACATTATTAAACCGAGAAGAACGGGACTTAGAGGAATTTCCTGTCCGTTACACGGACAAAAACGGAATTAGAATCACCGTCAGGAATCAACCTGGCCACATTTCACAACTATCCAGCCTCCCTGTCTCTATATCCTTACGTATCTCTCCTTCCTTCTCTTCTTCTCTCTCCTTACTCAACCATCCCTTCCTCCCTGGCTTACTCACCTCACCAGACCAACAACAGCACCCTAGCATTTACAAGATTATTCTGTTAGTGGCCGGGAATTAGACCAAATTCCTCCTGTCCTTAGCATAATCCGACTCACGAGCGTTGCCAGTATTTCGAAAATGCGTTTCCTCTCCTGTTGTCGAGCAGTGTAAACAGAATCGGTAAGAGGACACTTAGGCGAGCTCAAATATCGCTCCAATCGAGGGCTAAAAAAAATTTGCAACATTGATTGAACTTTGAGAGAGAGAGAGAGAGAGAGACAGAGAGAGTAAATCAAGGGCATAAAGAAACTCTCTCTCTCTCTCTCTCTCTCTCTCTCTCTCTCTCTCTCTCTTTAGGGGAAATATCTGTCTACTTACCTTCATCTGACTGGCTAGGACACGCCTGTGTCTGAGGAGACTGTGGTTAACCAAGTCTCAGTACTAGTAATTCCGATGATGATGATATCAACAACAATAACAATGATAATAATAATAATAATAATAATGATAATAATGATAATAATGATAATAATAATAATAATAATAATATTAATAATAATAATGATAATAATAATAATAATAATAATAATAATAATAATAATGATAATAATAATAATAATGATAATAATGATAATAATAATAATAATAATAATAATAATAATAATAATAATAATAATAATAATAATAATAATAATAATAATAATAATAATAATGATAATAATAATAATAATAATAATAATAATAATAATAATAATAATAATAATAATAATGATAATAATAATAATAATAATAATAATAATAATAATAATAATAATAATAATAATAATAATAATAATAATAATAATGATAATAATAATAATAATAATAATAATAATAATAATAATAATAATAATAATAATAATGATAATAATAATAATAATAATAATAATAATAATAATAATAATAATAATAATAATGATAATAATAATAATAATAATAATAATAATAATAATAATAATGATAATAATAATAATAATAATAATAATAATAATAATAATAATAATAATAATAATCTTACATTCCGTGTGTGAAATAAATTATTTATTGCGGAAAGTAATATCTGCATTACTAAAATGCTTATAATAATAACCATTAATTTTTAAAGGGATTGAGGGATAAGCCAGCGGAAGGCCTCTGTCACATGACCAAAAGCTCCAATGACGGATCATCATCTAAGACCCGCGTCATGAAACACTTGTCCTGTTTCCTGACAAACGTAACCTAACCTAACCTAACCTAACTAACCTAACCTAACCTAACTAACCTAACCTAACTAACCTAACCTAACCTAACTAACCTAACCTAACTAACTTAACCTAACCTAACCTAACTAACCTAACCTAACCTAACCTAACTAACCTAACCTAACCTAACCTAACCTAACCTAACCTAACTAACCTAACTAACCTAACCTAACCTAACTAACCTAACTAACCTAACCTAACCTAACCTAACCTAACCTAACCTAACCTAACCTAACCTAACTAACCTAACTAACCTAACCTAACCTAACCTAACCTAACCTAACCTAACCTAACTAACCTAACTAACCTAACCTAACCTAACCTAACCTAACCTAACTAACCTAACTAACCTAACCTAACCTAACCTAACCTAACCTAATCTAACCTAACCTAACTAACCTAACCTAACCTAACCTAACCTAACTAACCTAACTAACCTAACCTAACCTAACTAACCTAACCTAACCTAACCTAACCTAACCTAACCAAACCTAACCTAACTAACCTAACCTAACCTAACCTAACTAACCTAACCTAACCTAACCTAACCTAACTAACCTAACCTAACCTAACCTAACTAACTTAACTTAACTAACCTAACCTAACTAACCTAACCTAACCTAACCTAACCTAACCTAACTAACCTAACCTAACCTAACTAACCTAACCTAACTAACTTAACCTAACTAACCTAACCTAACTAACCTAACCTAACCTAACTAACCTAACCTAACTAACCTAACCTAACTAACCTAACCTAACCTAACTAACCTAACCTAACTAACTTAACCTAACTAACCTAACCTAACCTAACTAACCTAACCTAACCTAACTAACCTAACCTAACCTAACTAACCTAACCTAACTAACCTAACCTAACCTAACCTAACCTAACCTAACCTAACTAACCTAACCTAACCTAACCTAACCTAACCTAACCTAACCTAACCTAACCTAACTAACCTAACCTAACTAACCTAACCTAACCTAAACTAACTAACTAACCTAACCTAACCTAACTAACCTAACCTAACCTAACCTAACCTAACCTAACCTAACCTAACCTAATCTAACCTAACCTAACCTTGCATTGCACATGTCATATAAATACTTGTATTCGTGTGTGTGTGTGTGTGTGTGTGTGTGTGTGTGTGTGTGTGTGTGTGTGTGTGTGTGTGTGTGTGTGTAACGTTGCCTTTGACGTCTGATTAACGCCATTCCCAAGAGCTCTGCAAAACGATAAGTCGTTCTTCTTATTGCATTTCTGGCCTCCTTCAGCCGGATATTGTCTGCCTGCTGAGTGCTTCACCTCAGATCTGCGTACCCAGTGCTTCAGCTGTGTGTATGTGTGTATGTGTGTGTGTGTGTGTGTGTGTGTGTGTGTGTGTGTGTGTGTGTGTGTGTGTGTGTGTTGCAACTCCCTCTAGTCTTCAGAGTTCTGTCTTACTGTGGTGGATTGGGTCCTGTTCGTGACCTGAGGTGACCTGAGGTGACCTGAGGTGACCTGAGGTGACCTGAGGTGACCTGACCTACACACCGAGTGAAACTCTCCATATATACGCACGGGGATAAAATATGAGTCACAAATACTGTATAATTCCAGCCTTTATTGGCAGCATCTCGCCCACACAGTGTTATTTGTCACGTGACATGTTAAAGTTCTGTCTCTGTGAGCGAAACGTTGTCTGTTTATCGTATTTCCGTTCTTATTACGACGTCTTGGTATGGTATATAAATTAGCTATATATACTGTGTGTATATCAGTGTATATCCCCAGAATAATATGGATTGATAAAGAGAGAGAGAGAGAGAGAGAGAGAGAGAGAGAGAGAGAGAGAGAGAGAGAGAGAGAGAGAGAGAGAGAGAGAGAGAGAGTACAGAATTATAACTGTAAGTGACGTCTCAGCTGTAAGAAGGAAGGAGCACTGCATCAGGCCTGCTGGCCCATGCTAGGCAAGTCCAAGTCATCTACTGGCCCATGCCAGGCAGGTCCAGGTCACCTACTGGCCCATGCCAGGCAGGTCCAAGTCACCTACTAGCCCATGCTAGGCAGGTCCAAGTCACCTACTGGCCCATGCCAGGCAGGTCCAGGTCACCTACTAGCCCATGCTAGGCAGGTCCAAGTCACCTACTGGCCCATGCCAGGCAGGTCCAAGTCACCTACTAGCCCATGCTAGGCAGGTTTAAGTCACCTACTGGCCCATGCCAGGCAGGTCCAGGTCATTTAGTGGCCCATGCTAGGCAGGTCCAAGTCACCTACTTAAGTATCTTCCTCCTCTCTCACTATGCCTCCTACCTATTAGGACTCAGTACCTGCCCCTACTCAGCAGAACTGAGTACCATCTTTCTTCCCAGTAGATCTGAGTACTATCTTCCTTCCCAGTAGATCTGAGTACTATCTTCCTTCCCAGTAGATCTGAGTACTATCTTCCTTCACAGTAGATCTGAGTACTATCTTCCTTCACAGTAGATCTGAGTACTATCTTCCTTCCCAGCAGATCTGAGTACTATCTTTCTTCCCAGTAGATCTGAGTACTATCTTCCTTCCCAGCAGATCTGAGTACTATCTTCCTTCACAGTAGATCTGAGTACTATCTTTCTTCCCAGTAGATCTGAGTACTATCTTCCTTCCCAGTAGATCTGAGTACTATCTTCCTTCACAGTAGATCTGAGTACTATCTTTCTTCCCAGTAGATCTGAGTACTATCTTCCTTCACAGTAGATCTGAGTACTATCTTTCTTCCCAGTAGATCTGAGTACTATCTTCCTTCCCAGTAGATCTGAGTACTATCTTCCTTCCCAGTAGATCTGAGTACTATCTTCCTTCCCAGTAGATCTGAGTACTATCTTCCTTCACAGTAGATCTGAGTACTATCTTCCTTCACAGTAGATCTGAGTACTATCTTTCTTCCCAGTAGATCTGAGTATCTTACAAGTATCTTTTTCTATCCTCCACCTTCTTAATAGTTCTATCTTGCTAAAAGATTTCATTTTTTTCAGTTTAATAGGCCTGGTATGGGACCTTGCCCACTGGGGCCTTAGCCCCCCTTCCAACGGAATCAGTAACAGAAGACCAAGTAACCGGAGTGAAGGACTTTAACACCATCTATAACCTGGTCTCAGACCAAGCAACGAGGGGAAGCCAGGATTTTTTAATTTCCCCTCTTTCCTTCTACTCATTCCATTCCCCTCTCTCTCCCCTCTCCCTCTTTATCCTCCCACGTATCAACAAATCCCTCCCCAAAATTTACCTTAAGAAATATAGCTTGTCGGGTAATGTGAGCAAAATTAAAGGTGATTTCAGTCATTTCCTGTTTTTCCCCTACTCTGAGGCACTCCGAGGCACTCTGAAGCCCTCTGAAGCACTGTGAGGCACTCTGAGGCATCGAGAGAGCTGGGCAGCTTAGCGTAATAAGGCGCCCTGAGAGAAGCTTTCTCGCTAGGCAATTAGGGAAGGCAAACTCGTGTATTTTTTTGCAGATTAGAGGCTACGGTAAACTGTGTGGGAAGGATGTAGAGAGTGAGAGAAGCATACGGGGATTGGCTAGAGGGAGGAAGGGATACCAAGGAAGGGTAGAGAGAGGGGGGATATTGGGAATGCATGGAGAGAGAGAGAGAGAGAGAGAGAGAGAGAGAGATAGGGATGCTGGGGAAGAGAAGGGAGATAGATAAAAGGCGAGCGGGATGTAGTCAGGGAGTGTGTGGATAAAAGCGAAATATCTGCTGCTTTGAGGTACGTATATATATATATATATATATATATATATATATATATATATATATATATATATATATATATATATATATATATATATATATATATATATATATATATATATATATATTATATATATATATATGTATATATATATATATATATATATATATATATATATATATATATATATATATATATATATATATATATATATATATATAATATATATATATATATATATATATATATATATATATATATATATATATATATATATATATATGTATATACATATATATATATATATATATATATATATATATATATATATATATATATATATATATATATATATATATATATATATATATATGCCATGTTTGGTTAGTAAAGCAGAACATAAGAACATAAGAAAGGAGGAACACTGCAGGAGGCCTGCTGGCCCATACTAGGCAGGTCCTTTACAATTCATCCCACTAACAAAACATTTGCCCAACCCAATTTTCAATGCCACCCAAGAAATAAGCTCTGATGTGAAAGTTCCACTCAAATCCAACCCCTCCCACTCATGTACTTATCCAACCTAAATTTGAAACTACCCAAAGTCTCAGCTTCAATAACCCAACTAGGTAGACTGTTCCACTCAACTACCCTATTTCCAAACCAATACTTTCCTATGTCCTTTCTAAATCTAAACTTATCTAATTTAAATCCATTACTGCGGGTTCTCTCTTGGAGAGATATCCTCAAGACCTTGTTAATATCCCCTTTATTAATACCTATCTTCCACTTATACACTTCGATCAGGTCTCCCCTCATTCTTCGTCTAACAAGTGAATGTAACTTAAGAGTCTTCAATCTTTCTTCATAAGGAAGATTTCTAATGCTATGTATTAATTTAGTCATCCTACGCTGAATGTTTTCTAACGAATTTATGTCCATTTTGTAATACGGAGACCAGAACTGAGCTGCATAATCTAGGTGAGGCCTTACTAATGATGTATAAAGCTGCAGTATGACCTCTGGACTTCTGTTGCTTACACTTCTTGATATAAATCCCAGTAATCTATTTGCCTTATTACGTACGCTTAGGCATTGCTGTCTTGGTTTAAGGTTGCTGCTCACCATAACCCCCAAGTCCTTTTCGCAATCTGTATGGCTAAGTTCTACATCATTTAACTTATAAGTACTAGGGTTATGGGCACTCCCAAGCTTCAGAACCTTGCATTTATCTACAATGAACTGCATCTGCCACTTTTCTGACCAAGAATAGAGTTTGTTTAAATCCTCCTGAAGTTCCATAACATCTACGTTTGAATCAATTATCCTACCTATCTTTGTGTCATCGGCGAATTTGCTCACATCACTAGTAATTCCCTCATCAAGATCATTGATATATATTATAAACAACAACGGGCCCAAGACTGATCCCTGTGGAACGCCACTTGTTACAGATCCCCACTCGGATTTAACCCCATTTATGGACACTCTCTGCTTCCTGTCAGTGAGCCATGACTCGATCCACGAGAGCACTTTTCCCCCAATGCCATGAGCTGCCACTTTCTTTAACAGTCTATGGTGAGGAACTCTATCAAAAGCCTTACTAAAATCTAAGTAAATAATATCAAATTCTTTATTGTGGTCAACAGCCTCAAAAGCTTTACTGAAGAAAGTTAATAAATTAGTTAGACAAGACCGGCCTCTTGTGAATCCATGCTGAGTATCATTAATAAAGCTATGCTTATCGAGATGGCTTCTTATAATCTGAGCTATAATTGACTCTAATTAATTTGCCTACAATTGAGGTCAGGCTTATTGGGCGGTAATTTGACGGTAACGACTTGTCCCCTGTTTTAAAAATAGGAATTACATTAGCCATCTTCCACATATCAGACACTACACCTGTTTGAAGAGATAAATTAAAAATATTAGTTAATGGTTCACAGAGTTCCATTTTGCATTCCTTAAGAACCCTTGAAAAAACCTCACCATCTCACTAGTGACTGTGATGTTACATAATTTATCTTCTTCTAGCCCACTGTAAAAATTAATTACTGGAATATTGTTAGTGTCTTCCTGTGTAAAAACTGAGAGAAAATAATTATTTAAAATCAAGCACATTTCATTCTCTTTGTCAGTAAGGTGCCCATAGTTATTTTTAAGGGGACCTATCTTATCTCTAACTTTTGTTCTATAGACCTGGAAAAAACTTTTTGGGTTAGTTTTAGAATCCCTAGCAACTTTAATTTCATAGTCCCTTTTAGCTTTTCTTATCCCCTTTTTAATGTCCCTCTTAATGTCGATATACTGATTCATAAGATGACCCTCACCTCTTTTGATACGCCTATAAATTCCTTTCTTATGCCCTAGTAGATATTTGAGCCTATTATTCATCCATTTTGGGTCGGTTTCTTCCCTCCAGTCCTTCCAGGCTACTACAAGCAATAAAAAGTGACAATACCGTGACTGGAACATTACACAATATACTGCAACAGTCCTCTCCCCTTCTTCCTTCTCTGTGTGGCTTGTTAATGGTCCAAATCGGACCGAAACGTCCGATTTGGACCATTAACACGTTTTGGTCTCCTTTGTGGAAACCAGTTCCAGCCAGATTGTGCCTACAGGAATGCACTGCAATGTATGCAGTCTCATCACTGCGGGTGTCATCTTGAAAGCCAGCAGCTGGGTTTCAGCCGAGGGGAGACACTCGGCTGACTGTCAGGCAGTGGGATACCTGTGTAGTCTGGCTCGTGATACCTACTTTCCATACTCCAGCCGGCTGTTCCACTCGCAACACCGTGTACAAGAAAATATCGCCTGGACATGTTTGGGATGGAGAGAACTCCACTTGTTGGATATTGCCTATTGACTTTACCCTGATTCCTCAGTGGGCACTTATTCTTAACACTTGCACTAGTGCAACTCTTCTCCTGCACTTAGAGTTACTGAAGACAAGTATATACCGGGCACCAGGAGACCACAGCACATCCCTCCACAGTCTCTTTTACCATCCTATCCACAAGAAATAAAGAAGGCGAGAGGTTGACCATATCATTGCAAGAAACCTGGCTACAGAAACCTGGCAACAGTAACCTGGCTACAGTAGTCTGGCCACAGAAACCTGGCTACAGAAACCTGGCAACAGTAACCTGGCTACAGTAGTCTGGCCACAGAAACCTGGCTATAGAAACCTGGCTGCAGTAAACTGGCTAAAGTAGCCTGACTACAGAAACCTGGCTACAGTAACCTGGCTACAGTAACCTGGCTACAGTAACCTGGCTACAGTAACCTGGCTACAGAAACCTGGCTACAGTAACCTGGCTACAGTAACCTGGCTACAGTAACCTGGCTACAGTAACCTGGCTACAGAAACCTGGCTACAGTAACCTGGCTACAGTAACCTGGCAACAGTAACCTGGCTACAGTAGTCTGGCTACAGTAACCTGGCTACAGAAACCTGGCTACAGTAAACTGGCTAAAGTAGCCTGACCACAGAAACCTGGCTACAGAAACCTGGCTACAGAAACCTGGCTACAGTAACCTGGCTACAGTAGCCTGGCTACAGTAACCTGGCTACAGTAGTCTGGCTACAGAAACCTGGCTACAGAAACCTGGCAACAGTAACCTGGCTACAGTAGTCTGGCCACAGAAACCTGGCTACAGAAACCTGGCTACAGTAAACTGGCTAAAGTAGCCTGACAACAGAAACCTGGCTACAGAAACCTGGCTACAGTAACCTGGCTACAGTAGCCTGGCCACAGAAACCTGGCTACAGTAGCCTGACCACAGAAACCTGGCTACAGAAACCTGGCAACAGTAACCTGGCTACAGTAGTCTGGCCACAGAAACCTGGCTACAGAAACCTGGCTACAGTAAACTGGCTAAAGTAGCCTGACCACAGAAACCTGGCTACAGTAACCTGGCTACAGTAACCTGGCTACAGTAACCTGGCTACTGTAGCCTGGCCACAGAAACCTGGCTACAGTAGCCTGACGACAGAAACATGGCTACAGAAACCTGGCAACAGTAACCTGGCTACAGTAGTCTGGCCATCGAAACCTGGCTACAGAAACCTGGCTACAGTAAACTGGCTAAAGTAGCCTGACCACAGAAACCTGGCTACAGTAACCTGGCTACAGTAACCTGGCTACAGTAACCTGGCTACAGTAGCCTGGCCACAGAAACCTGGCTACAGTAACCTGGCTACAGTAACCTGGCTACAGTAGTCTGGCCACAGAAACCTGGCTACAGAAAACTGGCTACAGTAAACTGGCTAAAGTAGCCTGACCACAGAAACCTGGCTACAGTAACCTGGCTACAGTAACCTGGCTACAGTAACCTGGCTACAGTAGCCTGGCCACAGAAACCTGGCTACAGTAACCTGGCTACAGTAACCTGGCTACAGTAACCTGGCTACAGTAGCCTGACCACAGAAACCTGGCTACAGTAACCTGGCTACACTAACCTGGCTACAATAGCCTGGCCACAGAAACCTGGCTATTGAAACCTGGCTACAGTAACCTGACTACAGTAGCCTGGCCACAGAAACCTGGCTACAGAAACCTGGCTACAGTAACCTGGATACAGTAGCCTGACCACAGAAAGCTGGCTACAGTAACCTGGCTACCGTGGCCTGTCCACAGAAATCTGGCTACAGAAACCTGGCTAATGAAGATGCATGCAACAATTTCAATGATCTGTGGCAGATCGCACACACATTTTGACAAGGTGGACAGA
>NC_091323.1:32216541-32264041 GCF_038502225.1 Cherax quadricarinatus | reverse complement strand
TGTTGCCTCCCTGTCAGGTATTCTCTGATCCATTGCAGTGCCTTTCCTGTTATGTGTGCCTGATCCTCTAGCTTTTGCAGTAACCTCTTGTGAGGAACTGTGTCGAAGGCCTTCTTGCAGTCCAAAAATATGCAGTCGATCCACCCCTCTCTCTCTTGTCTTACTTCTGTCACCTTTTCATAAAACTCTAGTAGGTTTGTGACACAGGATTTTCCTTCCCTGAAACCGTGCTGGTTGTCAATTATACACTTGTTTCTTTCCAGGTGCTCCACCACTCTCCTCCTGAAGATCTTCTCCATGACCTTGCATACTATACACGTTAGTGATACAGGTCTGTAGTTTAGTGCCTCATGTCTGTCTCCCTTTTTAAAAATTGGGACTACATTTGCCAGTTTCCATACCTCAGGGAGTTGCCCAGTTTCAAATGATGTGTTGAAGATCTTTGTTAATGGCTCACACAATATCTCTGCTCCCTCTTTAAGGACCCATGGAGAGATGTTGTCTGGTCCCACCGCCTTTGAGGTGTCAAGTTCGCATAGCAGCTTCTTCACCTCCTCCTTGGTTATATGTACCTCATCCAGCACTTGCTGGTGTGCCCCCCTGTTCTGATTTCCTGGAGTCCTACTGGTTTCCACTGTAAATACCTCTTTAAATCTTGTGTTTAGCTCCTGACATACCTCTTGGTCGTTTCTTGTGAATTCCCCATCACCCTTCCTCAGTCTGATTACCTGGTCCTTGACTGTTGTTTTCCTCCTGATGTGGCTGTACAACAGCTTCGGGTCAGTCTTTACTTTTGATGCTATGTCATTTTCATATTGTCTCTGAGCCTCCCTTCTTATCTGTGCATATTCGTTTCTGGCTCTTCGGCTGATTTCTTTATTTTCCTGAGTTCTCTGTCTTCTGTACCTTTTCCATTCTCTAGTACACCTAGTTTTTGCCTCCCTACACCTTTGGGTGAACCAAGGACTCGTTCTGTTCTTCCCATTATTTCTGTTTCCCTTGGGAACAAACCTCTCCTCTGCCTCCTTGCATTTTGTTGCTACATAGTCCATCATTTCTTGTACTGGTTTTCCTGTCAGTTCCCTCTCCCACTGAATGTCTTGAAGGAAGTTCCTCATGCCTGAGTAGTTCCCCCTTTTGTAGTTTGGTTTTTCCCAGCCTATTCCTGCTACTCTCTCCACTTGGAGCTCAACTATGTAGTCGAAGCACAGAACCACATGATCACTAGCTCCCAGGGGCCTTTCATACATGATACCCTCGATGTCCGAACTACTCATGGTGAATACAAGTCCAGCCTTGCTGGTTCATCCTCTCCTCTCTCTCTGGTAGTGTCTCTAACATGTTGATGCATGAGGTTTTCCAGTACCACATCCATCATCTTGGCTCTCCATGTTTCGGGACCCCCATGGGGCTCCAGGTTTTCCCAGTCAATCTCCTTGTGATTGAAATCACCCATAACTAGTAATTTTGCTCCCCCCATGTGTGCTCTCCTGTGTCGATCATTGCTCTGTTGCTCTCATCGTATTCTTCTCTTGGCCTCCTGCAGTTCTGTGGTGGGTTGTACATTACTGCAATTATCACCTTATGTCCCTCAGACTGGATTGTTCCTACTAAGTAGTCCCTTTCGCCCGTGCCATCCATTCCTTCCATTTTCTCAAAACCCCCACTGGTTTTTAATGAGCAGTGCAACTCCTCCTCCCCCTCTCCTCCCTCTGTCTTTCCTGAGGATTTGGTATCCGGATGGAAAGATTGAATCTGTTATTATTCTGGTGAGTTTTGTTTCTGTGAGTGCTATTATGTCTGGGGATGTCTCTTTGATTCTTTCGTGCCACTCCTCATACTTGTTTGTTATTCCATCTGCATTTGTATACCACACCTTCAACTTCTTTTCTAAGACTGTGGTCTGGGAGGTATATTGGGGTTGGGGAAGTGGGAGACCTGGTAAGGAACTATGGGTTGTTGCTGTGGGGGTGGAGTTTGTGATGTAGTGGGTAGGGGCATTGGATGTGGCATGGGTGTTTTGATTTAGAGTGTTTGGTTGCACTGGGGTTGACCTGGTTGGGTGTGTGTGTGTGTGTGTGTGTGTGTGTGTGTGTGTGTGTGTGTGTGGCTATGCATACGCCGGTTACTCTGGTCGTATATTAACACAACACAACCTGTGTAATAAGGGCACAAGAGCCTCGCGTCATCACAACACAACCTGTGTAATAAGGGCACAAGAACCTCGCTTCACCACAACACAACCTGTGTAATAAGGGCACAAGAGCCTCGCGTCATCACAACACAACCTGTGTAATAAGGGCACAAGAGCCTCGCTTCACCACAACACAACCTGTGTAATAAGGGCACAAGAGCCTCGCTTCACCACAACACAACCTGTGTAATAAGGGCACAAGAGCCTCGCTTCACCACAACACAACCTGTGTAATAAGGGCACAAGAGCCTCGCTTCACCACAACACAACCTGTGTAATAAGGGCACAAGAGCCTCGCTTCACCACAACACAACCTGTGTAATAAGGGCACAAGAGCCTCGCTTCACCACAACACAACCTGTGTAATAAGGGCACAAGAGCCTCGCTTCACCACAACACAACCTGTGTAATAAGGGCACAAGAGCCTCGCGTCATCACAACACAACCTGTGTAATAAGGGCACAAGAGCCTCGCTTCACCACAACACAACCTGTGTAATAAGGGCACAAGAGCCTCGCGTCATCACAACACAACCTGTGTAATAAGGGCACAAGAGCCTCGCATCACCACAACACAACCTGTGTAATAAGGGCACAAGAGCCTCGCGTCATCACAACAAACAATAACACTGACTAACAAATGTTGACATGAATACAAAATATATTATTTATTTCCAGTGTCGTGTTCTCAACTTTTTGTTTACTTAGTCATTTTTTTTTGTTTTGTTTGAGAACGTGATTCGAGTCCGCATGTTTACCCTGGTTCCTGCTGCTCTGTTCGTGTTGGGAATTTCTCCAGAGATCCTTGACTCTTACAAACTATGAATTGAGATCCTTCCTACACACAGAATTCTCCAGGAATGTTTGAATCCTTATAAGTAAGAATCCTGCATCCCTAAGAATCCTTCGGGAATCCTTGGCAGCTCCTAAGCCAGCATCCTCTAACTAACAAAGTCCTTCAGGATTGTCTGATCCTCCTGATCGTATCTTAAGCACCTTGCTACTCAGAGTCCATCTTTAATCCTTCTTTCCTTCTAAGTAACAACGTTCATAAAGTTGCTACTCACGGAGTCCTTAAGGAATCCTGGGCTCCTGTCAGGATCGTCTGACAGTTACTTTACACACACGACTCTTGAGAAATTTTACAAGCGAAATTCCTTTCAGTTATTCACAACTGATTAGCATTTCTCTATCTCTCTTTTTACACAGGGTTTTACGAGGTTAGGTTAAGCATTCGTAACTTTATTTACAAGCTAAGAGTTGTTACCTACATCAGCTCATTCGAAAGCCTTTTTATTGTTAGGAAACATAAAAATAGGGAACAGGATAAAGTTGAAGCCATCTGTAGGCCAGATGGCTCCAACTCTCTCTTTCTCCCCTCATTCTCTCCATCTTTCCACCTCTCACTAAAGTTACACTCACTGTATTCTCTTTCTCTCTCCCTCTCCCTGCTGCGCCTCCGTCAGTACCTCGCCTGGAGATCTTCGACGGTAGGGGCGAGGCCATCCTGGAGAAGTTCTACGAGGTGGGTTCTGGCATAGACTTACGTTGTGACGCTTACCACGTGCCCAGGGACGCCATCGTGTGGTCACGGGCCGGTGCCAAGGTCTACCACACTCCAGATGCCGGTGTCAGGTTGGTATTACCATGGGAAGTCCTCCAAGATATATATATATATATATATATATATATATATATATATATATATATATATATATATATATATATATATATATATATGTATATATATATGGAAAAACAACCATAGGGGGAAAGTTGAATGATAGCTGTAGGTGTTTTGTGTTGCAATGAGCACATTTTCAGGATCTTGGAATGTTACAGAAATGAGTAGGAATCCTCAGCAGGTTAGTTCAGTAAATTCTAGCTCGAGTGAGATAGATAGATAAATAGACAAATAAAATGACGGCTAAATAGACATTTATGAGGTATATCAGCAACTTGTAACATAACTAAGTTACGTCCACCTAGGGTTTCGGTCAACAGAGAGTACACAGAGAGAAAACTCTTTCTCTCTCTCACTCTCTCTCACTCACTCTAATACTTTGCTCTTACCAAACATGCATGATGCAACGCTCCCTTTAACATGAGACTATAATAATGAAGCCGTCAATTTGATTGCAAATTGTTGCAACGGCCGTCGAAAATTGTTAGGTGTTCCAGAAACTGGTTCCAGGGTTGACAGAGTCACCAGCTTCCTATTCCTAGCGAGTCCCTCTTCAGACGATATTCAACGCTTCTCTGGCTGATTCTTTTCTCTGACCTCCTCTCCCCTCTCCCTTCTTCTTCCTCCTCCTGCTCCTCCACCTCTTCCACCGACACAACGAGGGAAAGGAAGGAGAGGGAAGGAAGGGAACATTTCATTAGGTTTAATGGCTACAGTCTTAATGGTGGTCCCAGCACCTCATTTCCAAGACCCAAAAGACCACAAGGATCCTCATTAGCTGCTGGTCTGGGTAACACAGACACACACACACACACACACACACACACACACACACACATATATATATACATTTATATATATATATACACGAGTATATATGAAAGGCATGTAAGTGAACACATACCATGAAGGTAATGAATGCAGAAAGTTATACATTAGTTTCACCTAGTGTTGTGGAGTATACAACTACCTGACTGTCTAACTTGTTCAGACCCATGTTGAGTTTGTGTGTGTGTGTGTGTGTGTGTGTGTGTGTGTGTATGTTGTTTTGATTAACTTGTATACAAAGTATACAATTAACTGGTTCTCTGGGAAAACTGTTTACCAATCTTGACAAACATTGTGTCATCAGAGTGTTGCATCTAGACAACACTGGTAGCAACAGTAATCTTACTCCTGGTTGTGTCTCTCTCTTCTTGCCTTCCTTATTACCTTCTCAAATGATCTAAACTTCACAAGACTCGTTACTTGACTCTTGTATCCTTCTCTCTTTATTTTTCGTTACGTATCTTGACTTTCTTCTGTTTTAGTGGGTTTTATTTTACGTCTGCCACCCACTACCTCTCCCCTCAGTGGTCCTCTCTTCTTATCTACTGCTATAACTAGTACTGCTACTGCTGCTACTACTACTACTACTACTACTACTACTACTACTACTACTACTACTACTACTACTACTACTACTACTAGATAACAGCAGTACGTCTGGCTCTCATAGCACTAAACTAAATTACAAAATAACCACCTCCATTGCTTACGTCAACCAGCTCTCTCTCTCTCTCTCTCTCTCTCTCTCTCTCTCTCTCTCTCTCTCTCTCTCTCTCTCTCTCTCTCTCTCTCTCTCCCACAATACAATCATCACCACCCCTACAATCTACCGTCAACTTCCACCCATTCTTCGCCCATTCACAGTCGACCATTATTCTCACGAATATATTTCGTCTGAAGCGCTGAGGCTTTCGTGCACCTGACTTGAAACCTCAACTACGTTCAACGATAATCTTGATACATGCAAATGTACGGTACAGCACAGTACCACCATGTACGGTACAGCACAGTGCCACCATGTGCGGTACATCACAGTGCCACCATGTACGGTACAGCACAGTGCCACTATGTACGGTACATCACACTGCCACCATGTACGGTACAGCACAGTGCCACTATGTACGGTACAGCACAGTGCCACTATGTACGGAACAGCACAGTGCCGCCATGTACGGTACAGCACAGTGCCACTATGTACGGTACAGCACAGTGCCACCATGTACGGTACAGCACAGTGCCACTATGTACGGTACAGCACAGTGCCACCATGTACGGTACAGCACAGTGCCACCATGTGCGGTACAGCACAGTGCCACCATGTACGGTACAGCACAGTGCCACCATGTGCGGTACAGCACAGTGCCACCATGTACGGTACAGCCCAGTGCCACTATGTACGGTACAGCCCAGTGCCACCATGTAAGGTACCTCACACCTATAATGCTCTATAATGCAACTGACACTAGAGCTTTCTAATGCAGTTAACACTAGAGCTCTATAAGGCAATTAACACTAGAGCTCTATAACACAATATAGAAAGCTCTATAATACAATACAAAAAAACTCTGCGGTGCAGATTACACGGCTCAAAAAAGCCTGTCGTATAAATTCTTGCTCTTTTAATTAAGTTGAGGGGGGTGGGGAGGAGATAATGCTCACCTGAGATGACTGACAGGTGGGAGACAGGTGGTGCTGGGAAGTAATTATCAGGTGAGTGCATTAGCCCAGCTGTTAATAGATTATCTCTGTGCCTTTAATTCCTGTCTTTTCTTCTATGTTGTATGTCTTTCTCTCTCTCTCTCTCTCTCTCTCTCTCTATATATATATATATATATATATATATATATATATATATATATATATATATATATATATATATATATATATATATATATATATATATATATATATACAATATACAAAGTCTGAGGTGTACTGATGCCTCTTTGAACTTGAATTCGTTTGGTTCAACGAGGTAGAATGCGTGATAAACGACAATCCTTGTGCGATGGTCGTTAGTGCCGAATGACTGCTTCTGGCACTGTGATGCCTGAAGGCACTGCTTCTGGCACTGTGATGCGTGAAGGCACAGACTATCTGCAAGAGGGCCACTGTGATCGTTCTAATGAACGGCTGTAACACACATACTCACACACAAGGTTATTTTGACTTCTGATGAACGGGTCATACGCGTCTAGATTTTTACACGAGTTTCCCATTAAAATGCAGTTGAGGGAGCTATATTTTACTTGAGTTTACCCTTAAAATGCATTACATTTCGTACATTGAAACAAATTATTCTCACAGGCCTCGTAGACACAGTCACTGCACCACTAACACAATCACATCAACCAGGCTACGTAGACGTAAGCAATCGTTGCACCACTAACAGTAACACACCACCCAAGTCTCGTAAACACAACCTCTGCACCACTAACAGTAACACACCACCCAGGTCTCGTAAACACAACCTCTGCACCATTAACAGCAACACACCACCGAGGTCTCGTAAACACAACCTCTGCACCACTAACAGTAACACACCACCCAGGTCTCGTAAACACAACCTCTGCACCACTAACAGCAACATACCACCCAGGCCTCGTAAACACAACCTCTGCACCACTAACAGTAACACACCACCCAGGTCTCGTAGACACAACCACAGCACCACTAACAGTAACACACCACCCAGGTCTCGTAGACACAACCACAGCACCACTAACAGCAACACACCACCCAGGTCTCGTAAACACAACCTCTGCACCACTAACAGCAACATACCACCCAGGCCTCGTAGACACAACTACAGCACCACTAACAGCAACACACCACCCAGGTCTCGTAGACACAACCACTGCACCATTAACAGCAACACACCACCCAGGTCTCGTAGACACAACTACAGCACCACTAACAGAAACATACCACCCAGGCCTCGTAGACACAACCACTGCACCATTAACAGCAACACACCACCGAGGACTCGTAGACACAACCACAGCACCACTAACAGCAGCACATCACCCAGGTCTCGTACACACAACCACAGCAGCACTAACGGCAACACACCACCGAGGTCTCGTAGACACAACCACTGCACCACTAATAACAGCACACCACCCAGGTCTTGTAGACACAACCACAGCACCACTAACAGCAACTACCACCCAGGTCTTATAGACTCATACAAGCCTCCCGAGCAGAAGCGAATTAATTTAACAAGCCTCTGAACAATCACTGGTCGCTGGTAACAAGCCAGCTCGCTAAGTACGTAATAATCTCATTAGCATCGCGCTAATTACCTCGCGAAAACATGGGTAAATTCGCAAGATACGCTCCGGGAATTAGATTAAGCGTAAACGCACCGAAAATACGCTGAAGATACCTCGTTGTGAGTGTTGGAAGCTATAAGGTACACGGCTCGCGAAGGCTGAAGCTATTTTATCTTCCATCTTGGAGTTGGATCCCTTGGTCCAAGCACCCAGGAGTTCTAAGTGGATTTATGCGCAATAAAGGAAGGCCGGGTCTTTCTTCTGGGATAAAAGAAGGAAATTCACGCCAGGCAAAAACTGGAAGATAAGTTTTTCTCGTTTTTGTTTTGTTTTTTTGTTCTGTTTTACTGAGATGTAGTTTGTGTTCTCAGTGTTTGTTCTCAGTGCTCGGAGAGTAGGTGATTTACACACACACACACACACACACACACACACACACACACACACACACACACACACACACACACAATAGAGAGTGATGCAGTGAACGCAGGATCCATACAAAACCTTAAGAAGAGGTACGATAAGGCTTTTCGAACAGGGAGTGAACCTAGTAGAGATTAGCGAAGAGACGGGGCCAGGAGCTATGAGTCGACCAACCACAAATAGGTGAACACACACACACTTTTCATGACACTACACTTGGTAAGGTGAAGGATGTATGGTAACATTTTACAGGGGCCAGGAGCTAGGAGCGGGGCCAGGAGCTAGGACTCGACCCCTGCAACCTCAACTAGGTGAGTACAGTCATAGACCAGGATGAACGACCACTTGGACAAGGCAATATTTCTCCCATCCATGGCAGGTTATGGGGGATTCCGTGGCAGGTTATGTGGGATTCCATGGCAGGTTATGTGGGATTCCATGGCAGGTTATGGGGGATTCCATGGCAGGTTATGGGGGATTCCGTGGCAGGTTATGGGGAATTCCATGGCAGGTTATGGGGGATTCCATGGCAGGTTATGGGGGATTCCATGGCAGGTTATGGGGGATTCCAAGGCAGGTACTGGGGGATTCCATGGCAGGTTATGGGGGATTCCATGGCAGGTTATTGGGGATTCCATGGCAGGTTATGGGGATTCCATGGGATTCCATGGCAGGTTATGGGGGATTCCATGGCAGGTTATGGGGGATTCCGTGGCAGGTTATGGGGAATTCCATGGCAGGTTATGGGGGATTCCATGGCAGGTTATGGGGGATTCCATGGCAGGTTATGGGGGATTCCAGGTTATGGGGAATTCCATGGCAGGTTATGGGGGATTCCATGGCAGGTTATGGGGGATTCCATGGCAGGTTATGGGGGATTCCATGGCAGGTTATGGGGGATTCCATGGCAGGTTATGGGGGATTCCATGGCAGGTTATGTGGGATTCCATGGCAGGTTATGGGGGATTCCATGGCAGGTTATGGTGGATTCCGTGGCAGGTTATGGGGAATTCCATGGCAGGTTATGGGGGATTCCATGGCAGGTTATGGGGGATTCCATGGCAGGTTATGGGGGATTCCATGGCAGGTTATGGGGGATTCCATGGCAGGTTATGGGGGATTCCATGGCAGGTTATGGGGGATTCCGTGGCAGGTTATGTGGGATTCCATGGCAGGTTATGGGGGATTCCGTGGCAGGTTATGGGGGATTCCATGGCAGGTTATGGGGGATTCCATGGCAGGTTATGGGGGATTCCATGGCAGGTTATGGGGGATTCCATTGCAGGTTATGGGGGATTCCATGGCAGGTTATGGGGGATTCCATGGCAGGTTATGGGGGATTCCATGGCAGGTTATGGGGGATTCCATGGCAGGTTATGGGGGATTCCATGGCAGGTTATGGGGGATTCCATGGCAGGTTATGGGGGATTCCATGGCAGGTTATGGGGGATTTCATGGCAGGTTATGGGGGATTCCATGGGAGGTTATGGGGGATTCCATGGCAGGTTATGGGGGATTCCATGGCAGGTTATGGGGGATTCCATGGCAGGTTATGGGGGATTCCATGGCAGGTTATGGGGGATTTAATGGCAGGTTATGGGGGATTCCATGGCAGGTTATGGGGGATTCCATGGCAGGTTATGGGGGATTCCGCGGCAGGTTATGGGGGATTCCGGGGCAGGTTATGGGGGATTCCATGGCAGGTTATGGGGGATTTCATGGCAGGTTATGGGGGATTCCATGGCAGGTTATGGGGGATTCCATGGCAGGTTATGGGGGATTCCATGGCAGGTTATGGGGGATTCCATGGCAGGTTATGAGGGATTCCATGGCAGGTTATGGGGGATTCCATGGCAGGTTATGGGGGATTCCATGGCAGGTTATGGGGGATTCCATGGCAGGTTATGGGGGATTCCATGGCAGGTTATGGGGGTTCCATGGCAGGTTATGGGGGTTCCATGGCAGGTTATGGGGGTTCCATGGCAGGTTATGAGGGATTCCATGGCAGGTTATGAGGGATTCCATGGCAGGTTATGGGGGATTCCATGGCAGGTTATGGGGGATTCCATGGCAGGTTATGAGGGATTCCATGGCAGGTTATGGGGGATTCCATGGCAGGTTATGAGGGATTCCATGGCAGGTTATGAGGGATTCCATGGCAGGTTATGAGGGATTCCATGGCAGGTTATGTGGGGTTCCATGGCAGGTTATGGGGGGTTCCATGGCAGGTTATGCGGGATTCCATGGCAGGTTATGAGGGATTCCATGGCAGGTTATGGGGGGTTCCATGGCAGGTTATGGGGATTCCATGGCAGGTTATGGGGGTTCCATGGCAGGTTATGAGGGATTCCATGGCAGGTTATGAGGGATTCCATGGCAGGTTATGGGGGGTTCCATGGCAGGTTATGGGGGGTTCCATGGCAGGTTATGGGGATTCCATGGCAGGTTATGGGGGTTCCATGGCAGGTTATGAGGGATTCCATGGCAGGTTATGAGGGATTCCATGGCAGGTTATGGGGGATTCCATGGCAGGTTATGGGGGATTCCATGGCAGGTTATGGGGGATTCCATGGCAGGTTATGGGGGATTACATGGAAGGATATGGGGGATTCCATGGGAGGTTATGGGGGATTCCATGGCCGGTTATGGGGGATTCCATGGCAGGTTATGGGGGATTCCATGGCAGGTTATAGGGGATTCCATGGCAGGTTATGGGGGATTTAATGGCAGGTTATGGGGGATTCCATGGCAGGTTATGGGGGATTCCATGGCAGGTTATGGGGGATTCCCAGGCAGGTTATGGGGGATTCCATGGCAGGTTATGGGGGATTCCATGGCAGGTTATGGGGGATTTCATGGCAGGTTATGGGGGATTCCATGGCAGGTTATGGGGGATTCCATGGCAGGTTATGGGGGATTCCATGGCAGGTTATGGGGGATTCCATGGCAGGTTATGAGGGATTCCATGGCAGGTTATGGGGGATTCCATGGCAGGTTATGGGGGATTCCATGGCAGGTTATGGGGGATTCCATGGCAGGTTATGGGGGATTCCATGGCAGGTTATGGGGGTTCCATGGCAGGTTATGGGGATTCCATGGCAGGTTATGGGGGTTCCATGGCAGGTTATGAGGGATTCCATGGCAGGTTATGAGGGATTCCATGGCAGGTTATGGGGGATTCCATGGCAGGTTATGGGGGATTCCATGGCAGGTTATGAGGGATTCCATGGCAGGTTATGGGGGATTCCATGGCAGGTTATGAGGGATTCCATGGCAGGTTATGAGGGATTCCATGGCAGGTTATGAGGGATTCCATGGCAGGTTATGGGGGGTTCCATGGCAGGTTATGGGGGGTTCCATGGCAGGTTATGGGGGATTCCATGGCAGGTTATGAGGGATTCCATGGCAGGTTATGGGGGGTTCCATGGCAGGTTATGGGGATTCCATGGCAGGTTATGGGGGTTCCATGGCAGGTTATGAGGGATTCCATGGCAGGTTATGAGGGATTCCATGGCAGGTTATGGGGGGTTCCATGGCAGGTTATGGGGGGTTCCATGGCAGGTTATGGGGATTCCATGGCAGGTTATGGGGGTTCCATGGCAGGTTATGAGGGATTCCATGGCAGGTTATGAGGGATTCCATGGCAGGTTATGGGGGATTCCATGGCAGGTTATGGGGGATTCCATGGCAGGTTATGGGGGTTGCAATATATGCTACACTTTTCAACTAAAGCTCCATTGAATGAGGAAGAATAAATAGTATATTATGTAAGCACCAGGTCTGCTGGCACCAGGTCTGCTGGCACCAGGTCTGCTGGCACCAGGTCTGCTGGCACCAGGTCTGCTGGCACCAGGTCTACTGGCACCAGGTCTGCTGGCACCAGGTCTGCTGGCACCAGGTCTACTGGCACCAGGTCTGCTGGCACCAGGTCTGCTGGCACCAGGTCTACTGGCACCAGGTCTGCTGGCACCAGGTCTGCTGGCACCAGGTCTGCTGGCACCAGGTCTGCTGGCACCAGGTCTACTGGCACCAGGTCTGCTGGCACCAGGTCTGCTGGCACCAGGTCTGCTGGCACCAGGTCTGCTGGCACCAGGTCTACTGGCACCAGGTCTGCTGGCACCAGGTCTACTGGCACCAGGTCTACTGGCACCAGGTCTGCTGGCACCAGGTCTGCTGGCACCAGGTCTGCTGGCACCAGGTCTACTGGCACCAGGTCTACTGGCACCAGGTCTGCTGGCACCAGGTCTACTGGCACCAGGTCTGCTGGCACCAGGTCTGCTGGCACCAGGTCTGCTGGCACCAGGTCTGCTGGCACCAGGTCTACTGGCACCAGGTCTACTGGCACCAGGTCTACTGGCACCAGGTCTACTGGCACCAGGTCTACTGGCACCAGGTCTGCTGGCACCAGGTCTGCTGGCACCAGGTCTGCTGGCACCAGGTCTGCTGGCACCAGGTCTGCTGGCACCAGGTCTGCTGGCACCAGGTCTGCTGGCACCAGGTCTGCTGGCACCAGGTCTACTGGCACCAGGTCTACTGGCACCAGGTCTACTGGCACCAGGTCTGCTGGCACCAGGTCTGCTGGCACCAGGTCTGCTGGCACCAGGTCTGCTGGCACCAGGTCTGCTGGCACCAGGTCTACTGGCACCAGGTCTACTGGCACCAGGTCTGCTTGCATCAGGTCTGCTGGCACCAGGTCTGCTGGCACCAGGTCTTCTGGCACCAGGTCTACTGGCACCAGGTCTGCTGGCACCAGGTCTGCTGGCACCAGGTCTGCTGGCACCAGGTCTGCTGGCACCAGGTCTGCTGGCACCAGGTCTGCTGGCACCAGGTCTGCTGGCACCAGGTCTGCTGGCACCAGGTCTGCTGGCACCAGGTCTGCTGGCACCAGGTCTGCTGGCACCAGGTCTGCTGGCACCAGGTCTGCTGGCACCAGGTCTGCTGGCACCAGGTCTACTGGCACCAGGTCTACTGGCACCAGGTCTGCTGGCACCAGGTCTACTGGCACCAGGTCTGCTGGCACCAGGTCTGCTGGCACCAGGTCTGCTGGCACCAGGTCTACTGGCACCAGGTCTGCTGGCACCAGGTCTGCTGGCACCAGGTCTGCTGGCACCAGGTCTACTGGCACCAGGTCTGCTGGCACCAGGTCTGCTGGCACCAGGTCTGCTGGCACCAGGTCTACTGGCACAAGGTCTGCTGGCACCAGGTCTACTGGCACCAGGTCTGCTGGCACCAGGTCTACTGGCACCAGGTCTGCTGGCACCAGGTCTACTGGAAACAGGTTTGCTGGCACCAGGTCTACTGGCACCAGGTCTACTGGCACCAGGTCTGCTGGCACCAGGTCTGCTGGCACCAGGTCTGCTGGCCCATACTTGGCAGGTCCTTCTCAAATCCAACTCTCCTTACCAACGATTGGTTGGTTGGTTTGATAGATTACAAGCCTATCTACTACACGATGGTCATTCAGTCTGCACGTCACCCGCGCACCACCTGTCACAGCTACTCATCTCTCTCTCTCTCTCTCTCTCTCTCTCTCTCTCTCTCTCTCTCTCTCTCTCTCTCTCTCTCTCTCTCTCTCTCTCTCTCTCTCTTTTTCTCTCTCTCTGTCTCTCTCTCTTTTTTTTTACACAGGGTTTAACAAGGTTAAGGATCCCTAGCTTTATTGACAAGCTATTTACAGGTTAAGGATCCCTAGCTTTATTGACAAGCTATTTACAGGTTAAGGATCCCTAGCTTTATTGACAGCTATATTACAGGTTAAGGATTCCTAACTTTATTGGCAAGCTAAGAGCTGTTACCTACATCAGCTCATTTGAAAGCATTTTTATTGTTATGAGACATACAAGTACGGGACAGGATGAAGTTGGAGCCATCTGTGGGCCAGCATTTTCATTTGATCAACTGACTCTCTCTCTCTCTCTCTCTCTCTCTCTCTCTATATATATATATATATATATATATATATATATATATATATATATATATATATATATATATATATATATATATATATATATATATATATATATATATATACTGGAAAGCGTCTGACATATAGGATTGTCAATCAGCAGTCCAACATAGAGCATAATTAGTCTACACGTCAGGAAAGTTGGATTAAACTCCCACACACACACACACACACACACACACACACACACACACACACACACACACACACACACACACACACACACACACACACACACACACACACACACCACAGAACAGCAGGAGGCCAAGGCAAGAGTACGACGAGAGCAATAGAGCGATGGTTGACACACTGGCTAGAGTGGCCAGAAGAGCTCATGCATGCAGGGCAAAGCTCCTGATCATGGGTGACTTTAACCACAAGGAGATCGATTGGGAGAACTTGGACCCACATGGGGGCCAAGATACATGGAGGGCTAAGATGATGGAGGTGGTACTGGAGAACTTCATGTACCAACACGTAAGGGACACTACAAGAGAGAGAGGAGAGGATGAACCAGCAAGGCTGGACTTAGTATTCACCTTCAGTAGTGCAGATATCGAGGACATCACATATGAAAGACCCCTTGGGGCCAGTGACCATGTGGTTTTAAGCTTCGAATACACAGTAGAGCTACAAGTGGAGGGAGAAGCAGGAAGGCCAGGACGAATGAAGCCAAACTACAAGAAAGGGGACTACACAGGAATGAGGAACTACCTGAACGGGGTTCAGTGGGACAGAGAACTGGCAGGGAAGCCAGTTAATGAGATGATGGAATATGTAGCAACAAAATGCAAGGAGGCTGAGGAGAGGTTTGTACCCAAGGGTAACAGGAGTAATGAAAAAGCCAGGATGAGCCCATGGTTTACCCAAAGGTGCAGGGAGGCAAAAACCAAGTGTGCTAGGGAATGGAAGAAATATAGAAGGCAAAGGACCCAGGAGAATAAGGAGAACAGTCGTAGAGCCAGAAACGAATATGCACAGATAAGAAGGGAGGCCCAAAGACAATATGAAAATGACATAGCAGCGAAAGCCAAATCTGACCCGAAACTGTTGTACAGCCACATCAGGAGGAAAACAACAGTCAAGGACCAGGTAATCAGGCTAAGGAAGGAAGGAGGAGAGACAACAGGAAATGACCGTGAAGTATGTGAAGAACTCAACAAGAGATTCAAAGAAGTGTTCACAGAGGAGACAGAAGGGACTCCAGAAAGACGGAGAGGTGGGGCACACCACCAAGTGCTGGACACAATGCACACAACCGAGGAAGAAGTGAAGAGGCTTCTGAGTGAGCTAGATACCTCAAAGGCAATGGGGCCAGATAACATCTCCCTATGGGTATTGAGAGAGGGAGCAGAGGCGCTATGTGTACCCCTAACAACAATATTCAATACATCTATCGAAACAGGGAGATTGCCTGAGGCTTGGAAGACAGCAAATGTAGTCCCAATCTTTAAAAAAGGAGACAGACATGAAGCATTAAACTACAGACCAGTGTCACTGACATGTATAGTATGCAAAATCATGGAGAAGATTATCAGGAGAAGAGTGGTGGAACACCTAGAAAGGAATGATCTCATCAACAGCAGCCAGCATGGTTTCAGGGACGGGAAATCCTGTGTCACAAACCTACTGGAGTTCTATGACATGGTGACAGCAGTAAGACAAGAGAGAGAGGGGTGGGTGGATTGCATTTTCTTGGACTGCAAGAAGGCGTTTGACACAGTTCCACACAAGAGATTGGTGCAAAAACTGGAGGACCAAGCAGGGATAACAGGGAAGGCACTACAATGGATCAGGGAATACTTGTCAGGAAGACAGCAGCGAGTCATGGTACGTGGGCACCTGTGACCAGCGGGGTCCCACAGGGGTCAGTCCTAGGACCAGTGCTGTTTCTGGTATTTGTGAACGACGTGACGGAAGGAATAGACTCTGAGGTGTCCCTGTTTGCAGATGACGTGAAGTTGATGAGAAGAATTCACTCGATCGAAGACCAGGCAGAGCTACAAAGGGATCTGGACAGGCTGCAGACCTGGTCCAGCAATTGGCTCCTGGAGTTCAATCCCACCAAGTGCAAAGTCTTGAAGATTGGGGAAGGGCAAAGAAGACCACAGACGGAGTACAGTCTAGGGGGCCAGAGACTACAAACCTCACTCAAGGAAAAAGATCTTGGGGTGAGTATAACACCAGGCACATCTCCTGAAGCGCACATCAACCAAATAACTGCTGCAGCATATGGGCGCCTAGCAAACCTCAGAACAGCATTCCGACATCTTAATAAGGAATCGTTCAGGACCCTGTACACCGTGTACGTTAGGCCCATATTGGAGTATGCGGCACCAGTTTGGAACCCACACCTAGCCAAGCATGTAAAGAAACTAGAGAAAGTGCAAAGGTTTGCAACAAGACTAGTCCCAGAGCTAAGAGGTATGTCCTACGAGGAGAGGTTAAGGGAAATCAACCTGACGACACTGGAGGACAGGAGAGATAGGGGGGACATGATAACGACATACAAAATACTGAGAGGAATTGACAAGGTGGACAAAGACAGGATGTTCCAGAGATTGGACACAGCAACAAGGGGACACAGTTGGAAGTTGAAGACACAGATGAATCACAGGGATGTTAGGAAGTATTTCTTCAGCCACAGAGTAGTCAGTAAGTGGAATAGTTTGGGAAGCGATGTAGTGGAGGCAGGATCCATACATAGCTTTAAGCAGAGGTATGATAAAGCTCACGGCTCAGGGAGAGTGACCTAGTAGCGATCAGTGAAGAGGCGGGGCCAGGAGCTCGGACTCGGCCCCTGCAACCTCAACTAGGTGAGTACAACTAGGTGAGTACACACACACACACACACACACACACACACACACACACACACACACACACACACACGCATACACACACACATACACACACATACACACACACACACACAACAGGCCTAGTGTCTAATCGACATGTGCCTAGGACAAAATGGTAACTAACTAACACAGTGAGAGACTCTGAGCGTGTGTGTGTTGAATTAACAGAAAAACACCGTGTTGATTTGCACGTTACGCTTGTGTATACACACCTGACTGTGTTTTTATAAGATGCTTTGAGCTGTGTGTGTGTGTGTGTGTGTGTGTGTGTTTAGTGTTGACACTGCAGCAACATTAACATTCCTGCAACATCAACATTCCTGCAACATTAACATTCCTGCAACATTAACATTTCTGCAACATTAACATTCCTGCAACATCAACATTCCTGCAACATTAACATTTATGCAACATTAACATTTATGCAACATTGACATTTCTGCAACATTAACATTCCTGCAACCTCAATATTCCTGCAACATTAACATTCCTGCAACATTAACATTTCTGCAACATTAACATTCCTGCAACATTAACATTCCTGCAACCTCAATATTCCTGCAACATTAACATTCCTGCAACATTAACATCCCTGCAACATTAACATTCCTGCAACATTAACATTCCTGCAACATTAACATTCCTGCAACATTAACATTCCTGCAACATTAACATTCCTGCAACAATAACATTCCTGCAACATTAACATTCCTGCAACATTAACATTCCTGCAACATTAACATTCCTGCAACATTAACATTCCTGCAACCTCAGCATTCCTGCAACATCAACATTCCTGCAACATTAACATTCCTGCAACATTAACATTCCTGCAACATCAATATTCTTGCAACATTAACATTCCTGCAACATTAACATTCCTGCAACATTAACATTCCTGCAACCTCAATATTCCTGCAACATTAACATTCCTGCAACATTAACATTCCTGCAACATCAATATTCCTGCAACATTAACATTCCTGCAACATTAACATTCCTGCAACATTAACATTCCTGCAACATTAACATTCCTGCAACATTAACATTCCTGCAACATTAACATTCCTGCAACCTCTGCATTCCTGCAACATCAACATTCCTGCAACATTAACATTCCTGCAACATTAACATTCCTGCAACCTCAATATTCCTGCAACATTAACATTCCTGCAACATTAACATTCCTGCAACATTAACATTCCTGCAACATTAACATTCCTGCAACATTAACATTCCTGCAACATCAACATTCCTGCAACATTAACATTCCTGCAACATTAACATTCCTGCAACATTAACATTCCTGCAACCTCAATATTCCTGCAACATTAACATTCCTGCAACATTAACTTCAACATTTACAAACAACCTTCAATAAGAACATAAGAATATAAGAAAGAAGGAACACTGCAACAGGCCTACTGACCCATGCGGAGCAGGTCCATGTACCCCCTCGGATTAGACCAATGACCCACCCCCCGGATTATCCCAATGAACCACCCAGTCTGGTCATCCCCACTCAAGGATGGAGCACTGTACCAGACCCAGCAGCACAAGCTAGTCATGTCCAACTCACACCCACCCACACCCACTCATGTATTTATCTAACCTATTTTTAAAACTACACAATGTTTTAGCCTCAATAACTGTACTCGGGAGTTTGTTCCACTCATCCACAACTCTATTACCAAACCAGTACTTTCCTATATCCTTCCTGAATCTGATTTTTTCCAACTTGAAATCATTGCTGCGAGTCCTGTCTTGGCTGGAAATTTTCAGCACACTATTTACATCCCCTTTATTTATTCCTGTTTTCCATTTATACACCTCAATCATATCCCCCCTAATTCTACGCCTTTCGAGAGAGTGCAGATTCAGAGCCTCAGTCTATCCTCATATGGAAGATTTCTGATACATGGGATCAACTTTGTCATCCTCCTCTGTACGTTTTCCAGAGCATTTATATCCATTCTGTAATACGGTGACCAGAACTGAGCAGCATAGTCTAAATGAGGCCTAACCAAGGATATATAGAGTTGAAGAACAACCTGAGGACTTCTATTATTTATACTTCTAGATATGAAGCCAAGAATTCTGTTAGCTATATTGCGAACACTAATGCACTGTTGTCTTGGGTTTAGGTTACTGCTAACCAGAACTCGTAAATCCTTTTCGCAATCGGTAGTATTAAGATCTACATTATTTAGTTTATATGTGGCATGGTTATTTAACTGTCCAACATTTAGAACTTTGCATTTGTCAATATTAAACTGAATCTGCCACTTCTCCGACCATTGCGTCAGTCTATTCAAATCATCCTGAAGTGCTCTAATGTCCTCATTAGAATGAATTGGACGGCCTATTTTGGTGTCATCAGCAAATTTGCTTATGTCGCTATTTATTCCCTCATCTATGTCGTTTATGCAAATTGTGAACAACAACGGGCCCAACACTGACCCCTGAGGAACACCGCTTGTGACGTGCTCCCATTCTGATTTCTCCCCATTTATGCAAACTCTCTGCTATCTATTTGTCAGCCATGCCTCTACCCAGGAAAAAATTTCTCCTCCTATTCCGTGTGCCCTAAGTTTCCTCAATAGCCTCTGGTGTGGAACTCTATCGAAAGCCTTACTGAAGTCCATATACACAATATCATGTTCATTACCATGATCTACCTCCTTAAACACCTTAGTGAAAAAAGTTAGTAAGTTCGTAAGACAGGAACGCCCCTTTGTAAAACCGTGTTGAGAATCATTAATCAATCTGTGCCTGTCAAGATGGCTACGAATTGTCTCCGCAATTATTGATTCCATAAATTTTCCCACTATGGAGGTAAGGCTTATTGGTCTATAGTTCGAAGCCAAGGACCTGTCACCTGCCTTGTAAATAGGTATTACATTTGCCATTTTCCACTTATCAGGCACTATGCCAGTTTGTAGTGATATGTTAAAAAGATTAGCCAAAGGTATGCTAAGTTCCTCTTTACATTCCTTTAACACCCTTGGAAACACTTCATCAGGACCTGGGGATTTGTTAGGTTTTAGTTTCTCTATTTGTCTGAGGACCATGTCACTTGTTACCGCAATCGTACATAGTTTATTATCATCCTGTTCTACATAATCTATTATTTCAGAAATATCGCTAGTATTTTCCTGGGTGAAAACTGAGAGGAAGTAGGTATTTAGAACTTCACACATATCCTTATCACTGTCAGTGATCTGACCAGAGTTACTCTTAAGTGGGCCAATCTTGTCCCTAATCTTACTTCTGTATACCTGAAAGAACCCTTTTGGGTTAGTCTTTGAATCCCTTGCGACCTTAGCCTCATAATCCCTTTTTGCTTTTCTTATTCCTTTCTTTATTTCTCTCTTTAATTGAATATATTGATTTCTTAACTGCCCATCCCCTCTTTTGATATGCCTATATATACCTCTCTTTTGACCAATGAGATGTTTTAATCTATTGTTCATCCATTTGGGATCATTTTTGTTAGATCTAATTTCCCTACTCGAAACAAAAGTTGTCTGGGCAGCTAGAACTATGCTCTGAAAAACGTCATATTGGCAACCAAGAACACCTACCTGACCCATAGTCAGAACATCCCAATTTAGCCCACCCAGGTAATTTTTCAGTCCCATGAAGTCGGCCAAGAGAAAATTTGGGACAGAGATTCGATTGCAGTTATCTGGGTAATTCCATGATATATTGAAACTAAGTGATTTGTGATCACTTTCCCCAAGCTCATCATTAACCTCAAGATTATTAATTAGTGAATCTTTGTTGGCAAGAACCAAGTCAAGTAGATTGTTTCCTCTAGTTGGTTCTGTCACAACCTGTTCTAAAAAGCAATCCTGAACCGTATCAAGAAAGTCACTAGACTCAAGATTTCCTGTCATATTGTTCCAATCAATTTGTCTAAAGTTAAAATCTCCCATTATCACAACATTTTCATATCTAGATGACTTATGAATTTCGTCCTATTACAGCTTACTGCACTCCCTATCAAGGTTTGGGGGCCTATAAATCACACCCAAAATTAATTTGTCACGACCCTCGAGGAAACTGAAGCCAAACCGATTTTGTGTTCGATGTTTCTAATCTTATATTATGTCTTAGACTACAATTTAAATTTTCTCTGACATACCTCGCCACTCCACCACCCTTCTTGTTGACCCTATCGGTGTGGAATAGTTTATAACCCTGCATATTGCATTCAGAAGGCATTTCTCTATCTTTCAGGTTGAACCAGGTCTCTGTTATACCAATAATATCTATATTACCTTGACTTGCAAGTAATTTTAGCTCATTTATCTTATTTCTTAGACTCCTACTATTTGTATAGTAAACCTTAAGGGAGCTAGTCACTCGTTGCCCTCTACTATCTCTCTTTGTTTGTTGATCAATTGATTTGCCATTACTAGCAACTTTATTTTGAATATTGTCTTTTAAACATATCCCTGAGGTATCCCTGAGGTATCCCTCAGGTATCCCGGTAATTGCTGTTTTTAATCCTAACGCTGCAGCCTGATTGTTTCCCACAAACAAGGACGTTATATTTTTTTCCTCACATTTGTTTGCGATGTTTATCTTCCTAACTTTGTTTTGTCTTAAAAAAAATATTGACCAATCTTGTCTTCCTCAGTTGTTCTTTGTTCTTCCACGCTCTGTTCTTCCACGCCCTGTTCTTCCACGCCCTGTTCTTCCACGCCTTGTTCTTCCACGCCCTGTTCTTCCACGCCCTGTTCTTCCACGCCCTGTTCTTCGACGCCCTGTTCTTCGACGCCCTGTTCTTCGACGCCCTGTTCTTCGACGCCCTGTTCTTCCACGCCCTGTTCTTCCACGCCATGTTCTTTCACGCCATGTTCTTCCACGCCCTGTTCTTCCACGCCCTGTTCTTCCACGCCCTGTTCTTCCACGCCCTGTTCTTCCACGCCCTGTTCTTCCACGCCCTGTTCTTCCACGCCCTGTTCTTCCACGCCCTGTTCTTCCACGCCCTGTTCTTCCACGCCCTGTTCTTCCATGCCCTGTTCTTTCACGCCCTGTTCTTCCACACTCTGTTCTTCCACACCTTGTTCTTCCACGCCCTGTTCTTCCACACCCTGTTCTTCCACGCCCTGTTCTTCCACACTCTGTTCTTCCACACCCTGTTCTTCCACACCCTGTTCTTCCACACCCTATTCTTCCACACCCTGTTCCTCCACACCTTGTTCTTCCACGCCGTTCTTCCACACCCTGTTCTTCCACACCCTGTTCTTCCAAACCCTGTTCTTCCACACCCTGTTCTTCCACGCCCTGTTCTTCCACACCCTATTCTTCCACACCCTGTTCTTCCACACCCTGTTCTTCCACACCCTGTTCTTCCACACCCTGTTCTTCCACACCCTGTTCTTCCACACCCTGTTCTTCCACACCCTATTCTTCCACACCCTGTTCTTCCACGCCCTGTTCTTCCACACCCTATTCTTCCACACCCTGTTCTTCCACACCCTGTTCTTCCACATCCTATTCTTCCACACCCTGTTCTTCCACACCTTGTTCTTCCACGCCGTTCTTCCACACCCTGTTCTTCCACGCTCTGTTCTTCCACGCCCTGTTCTTCCACACCCTGTTGTTCCACGCCCTGTTCTTCCATGCCCTGTTCTTCTACACCCTGTTCTTCCACACCCTGTTCTTCCACACAATGTTCTTCCACGCCCTGTTCTTCCACACCCTGTTCTTCCACGCCCTGTTCTTCAACACCCTGTTCTTCCACACCCTGTTCTTCCACACCCTGTTCTTCCACGCCCTGTTCTTCCACGCCCTGTTCTCCCACACCCTGTTCTTCCACGCCCTGTTTATCCACGCCCCGTTCTTCCACGCCCTGTTCTTCAACGCCCTGTTCTTCCAAACCCTGTTCTTCCACGCCCTGTTCTTCCACGCCCTGTTCTTCCACACCCTGTTCTTCCACACCCTGTTCTTCCACGCCCTGTTCTCTCACACTCTGTTCTTCCACTTCCTGTTCTTCCACGCCCTGTTCTTCCACACCCTGTTCTTCCACGCCTTGTTCTTTTACGCCCTGTTCTTCCTCGCCCTGTTCTTCCACGCCCTGTTCTTCCACGCCCTGTTCTTCCACGCCCTGTTCTTCCACGCCCTGTTCTTTCACGCCCTGTTCTTCCACGCCCTGTTCTTCCACACCCTGTTCTTCCACGCCCTGTTCTTCCACGCCCTGTTCTTCCACGCCCTGTTCTTCCACACCCTGTTCTTCGACGCCCTGTTCTTCCACGCCCTGTTCTTCCACGCCCTGTTCTTCTACACCCTGTTCTTCCACACCCTGTTCTTCCACACAATGTTCTTCCACGCCCTGTTCTTCCACGCCCTGTTCTTCCACGCCCTGTTCTTCCACACCCTGTTCTTCCACACCCTGTTCTTCCACGCCCTGTTCTTCCACGCCCTGTTCTTCCACGCCCTGTTCTTCCACGCCCTGTTATTCCACGCCCTGTTCTTCCACACCCTGTTCTTCCATGCCCTGTTCTTCCACGCCCTGTTCTTCCATGCCCTGTTCTTCCACGTCCTGTTATTCCACGCTCTGTTCTTCCACGCTCTGTTCTTCCACGCCCTGTTCTTCCACGCCATGTTCTTCCACACCCTGTTCTTCCACGCCCTGTTCTTCCACGCCCTGTTCTTCCACACCCTGTTCTTCCACGCCCTGTTCTTCCACACCCTGTTCTTCCACGCCCTGTTCTTCCACGCCCTGTTTCCACACCCTGTTCTTCCACACCCTGTTCTACGCCCTGTTCTTACACGCCCTGTTTTTCCACAACCTGTTCCACGCCCTGTTCTTCCACACCCAGTTCTTCCACACCCTGTTTTTCCACGCCATGTTTTTCCACGCCGTTCTTCCACGCCCTGTTCTTCCACACCCTGTTCTTCCACACCCTGTTCTTCCACACCCTGTTCTTCCCCGCCTTGTTCTTCCACACCCTGTTCTTCCACACCCTGTTCTTCCACGCCTTGTTCTTCCACGCCCTGTTCTTCCACACCCTGTTCTTCCACGCCCTGTTCTTCCCCGCCTTGTTCTTCCACGCCTTGTTCTTCCACACCCTGTTCTTCCACGCCCTGTTCTTCCACACCCTGTTCTTCCACACCCTGTTCTTCCACACCCTGTTCTTCCCCGCCTTGTTCTTCCACACCCTGTTCTTCCACACCCTGTTCTTCCACGCCTTGTTCTTCCACGCCCTGTTCTTCCACACCCTGTTCTTCCACACCCTGTTCTTCCACACCCTGTTCTTCCCCGCCTTGTTCTTCCACACCCTGTTCTTCCACACCCTGTTCTTCCCCGCCTTGTTCTTCTACACCCTGTTCTTCCACACCCTGTTCTTCCACACCCTGTTCTTCCACACCCTGTTCTTCCACGCCTTGTTCTTCCACGCCCTGTTCTTCCACACCCTGTTCTTCCACACCCTGTTCTTCCACACCCTGTTCTTCCCCGTCTTGTTCTTCCACACCCTGTTCTTCCACACCCTGTTCTTCCCCGCCTTGTTCTTCTACACCCTGTTCTTCCACACCCTGTTCTTCCACACCCTGTTCTTCCACACCCTGTTCTTCCACGCCTTGTTCTTCCACGCCCTGTTCTTCCACACCCTGTTCTTCCACACCCTGTTCTTCTACACCCTGTTCTTCCACACCCTGTTCTTCCACACCCTGTTCTTCCACACCCTGTTCTTCCACACCCTGTTCTTCCCCGCCTTGTTCTTCCACACCTTGTTCTTCCACACCCTGTTCTTCTACACCCTGTTCTTCCACACCCTGTTCTTCCCCGCCTTGTTCTTCCACACCCTGTTCTTCCACACCCTGTTCTTCCACGCCTTGTTCTTCCACGCCCTGTTCTTCCACACCCTGTTCTTCCACGCCTTGTTCTTCCACGCCCTGTTCTTCCACACCCTGTTCTTCCACACCCTGTTCTTCCACGCCCTGTTCTTCCACACCCTGTTCTTCCACACCCTGTTCTTCCACACCCTGTTCTTCCACACCTTGTTCTTCCACACCCTGTTCTTCCACGCCCTGTTCTTCCACACCCTGTTCTTCCACACCCTGTTCTTCCACACCCTGTTCTTCCACACCTTGTTCTTCCACACCCTGTTCTTCCACACCCTGTTCTTCCACACCCTGTTCTTCCACACCTTGTTCTTCCACACCCTGTTCTTCCACACCCTGTTCTTCCACACCCTGTTCTTCCACACCCTGTTCTTCCACGCCTTGTTCTTCCACGCCCTGTTCTTCCACACCCTGTTCTTCCACACCCTGTTCTTCCACACCCTGTTCTTCCACACCTTGTTCTTCCACACCCTGTTCTTCCACACCCTGTTCTTCCACACCCTGTTCTTCCACACCCTGTTCTTCCACACCTTGTTCTTCCACACCTTGTTCTTCCACACCCTGTTCTTCCACACCTTGTTCTTCCACACCTTGTTCTTCCACACCCTGTTCTTCCACACCTTGTTCTTCCACACCCTGTTCTTCCACACCCTGTTCTTCCACACCTTGTTCTTCCACACCCTGTTCTTCCACACCCTGTTCTTCCACACCTTGTTCTTCCACACCCTGTTCTTCCACACCCTGTTCTTCCACACCCTGTTCTTCCACACCTTGTTCTTCCACACCCTGTTCTTCCACACCCTGTTCTTCCACACCCTGTTCTTCCACACCTTGTTCTTCCACACCCTGTTCTTCCACACCCTGTTCTTCCACACCCTGTTCTTCCACACCCTGTTCTTCCACACCTTGTTCTTCTACACCCTGTTCTTCCACGCCTTGTTCTTCCACACCCTGTTCTTCCACACCCTGTTCTTCCACACCCTGTTCTTCCACACCCTGTTCTTCCACACCCTGTTCTTCCACACCCTGTTCTTCCACACCCTGTTCTTCCACACCCTGTTCTTCCACACCCTGTTCTTCCACACCTTGTTCTTCCACACCCTGTTCTTCCGCACCCTGTTCTTCCACACCCTGTTCTTCCACACCCTGTTCTTCCACACCTTGTTCTTCTACACCCTGTTCTTCCACGCCTTGTTCTTCCACACCCTGTTCTTCCACACCCTGTTCTTCCACACCCTGTTCTTCCACACCCTGTTCTTCCACACCCTGTTCTTCCACACCCTGTTCTTCCACACCTTGTTCTTCCACACCCTGTTCTTCCACACCCTGTTCTTCCACACCTTGTTCTTCCACACCCTGTTCTTCCACACCCTGTTCTTCCACACCCTGTTCTTCCACACCTTGTTCTTCCACACCCTGTTCTTCCACACCCTGTTCTTCCACACCTTGTTCTTCCACACCCTGTTCTTCCACACCCTGTTCTTCCACACCTTGTTCTTCCACACCCTGTTCTTCCACACCCTGTTCTTCCACACCTTGTTCTTCCACACCCTGTTCTTCCACACCCTGTTCTTCCACACCCTGTTCTTCCACACCCTGTTCTTCCACACCCTGTTCTTCCACACCCTGTTCTTCCACACCCTGTTCTTCCACACCCTGTTCTTCCACACCCTGTTCTTCCACACCCTGTTCTTCCACACCCTGTTCTTCCACACCCTGTTCTTCCACACCTTGTTCTTCCACACCCTGTTCTTCCACACCCTGTTCTTCCACACCCTGTTCTTCCACACCCTGTTCTTCCACACCCTGTTCTTCCACACCCTGTTCTTCCACACCCTGTTCTTCCACACCCTGTTCTTCTACACCCTGTTCTTCCACACCCTGTTCTTCCACACCCTGTTCTTCAACACCCTGTTCTTCCACACCCTGTTCTTCCACACCCTGTTCTTCCACACCTTGTTCTTCCACACCCTGTTCTTCCACACCCTGTTCTTCCACACCCTGTTCTTCCACACCTTGTTCTTCCACACCCTGTTCTTCCACACCTTGTTCTTCCACACCCTGTTCTTCCACACCCTGTTCTTCCACACCCTGTTCTTCCACACCTTGTTCTTCCACACCCTGTTCTTCCACACCTTGTTCTTCCACACCCTGTTCTTCCACACCTTGTTCTTCCACACCCTGTTCTTCCACACCCTGTTCTTCCACACCCTGTTCTTCCACACCCTGTTCTTCTACACCCTGTTCTTCCACACCCTGTTCTTCTACACCCTGTTCTTCCACACCTTGTTCTTCCACACCCTGTTCTTCCACACCTTGTTCTTCCACACCCTGTTCTTCCACACCCTGTTCTTCCACACCCTGTTCTTCCACACCCTGTTCTTCTACACCCTGTTCTTCCACACCCAACATTTCCCTCATCAGCTCCAGAATCTTGCACCCGTGTACAACTTTGTTCCCTGGAACACCAGGAACCAGAGAGTTCTTACAGTTGTTCAACTTTGTTCAAGTGAACACCCAGGAACCAGAGAGTTCTTACAGTTGTTCAACTTTGTTCCCTGGAACACCAGGAACCAGAGAGTTCTTACAGTTGTTCAACTTTGTTCAAGTGAACACTAATAAAAGTAAAATTATTTACATAATATTAATACGTAATTTTATTTTTGTTCATCAAATTCTTTTTTGGTTCATAAATTTTATTTTTCATCATGTATTATTTTCTGTGTTCTAGTGCCACTTCCCTTGTTCATTCAGTGCCACTTCCCTTGTTCATTCAGTGCCACTTCCCCTTGTTCATTCAGTGCCACTTCCCCTTGTTCATTCAGTGCCACTTCCCCTTGTTCATTCAGTGCCACTTCCCCTTGTTCATTCAGTGCCACTTCCCCTTGTTCTTTCAGTGCCACTTCCCCTTGTTCATTCAGTGCCACTTCCCCTTGTTCATTCAGTGCCACTTCCCCTTGTTCATTCAGTGCCACTTCCCTTGTTCATTCAGTGCCACTTCCCTTGTTCATTCAGTGCCACTTCCCTTGTTCATTCAGTGCCACTTCCCTTGTTCATTCAGTGCCACTTCCCCTTGTTCATTCAGTGCCACTTCCCCTTGTTCATTCAGTGCTACTTCCCTTGTTCATTCAGTGCCACTTACCCTTGTTCATTCAGTGCCACTTCCCCTTGTTCATTCAGTGCTACTTCCCTTGTTCATTCAGTGCCACTTCCCCTTGTTCATTCAGTGCCACTTTCCCTTGTTCATTCAGTGCCACTTCCCTTTGTTCATTCAGTGCCACTTCCCCTTGTTCATTCAGTGCCACTTCCCCTTGTTCATTCAGTGCCACTTCCCCTTGTTCATTCAGTGCCACTTCCCCTTGTTCATTCAGTGCCACTTCCCCTTGTTCATTCAGTGCCACTTCCCCTTGTTCATTCAGTGCCACTTCCCCTTGTTCTTTCAGTGCCACTTCCCCTTGTTCATTCAGTGCCACTTCCCCTTGTTCATTCAGTGCCACTTCCCCTTGTTCATTCAGTGCCACTTCCCTTGTTCATTCAGTGCCACTTCCCTTGTTCATTCAGTGCCACTTATCTTGTTCATTCAGTGCCACTTCCCTTGTTCATTCAGTGCCACTTCCCCTTGTTCATTCAGTGCCACTTCCCCTTGTTCATTCAGTGCTACTTCCCTTGTTCATTCAGTGCCACTTCCCCTTGTTCATTCAGTGCCACTTTCCCTTGTTCATTCAGTGCCACTTCCCTTTGTTCATTTAGTGCCACTTTCCCTTGTTCATTCAGTGCCACTTCCCCTTGTTCATTCAGTGCCACTTCCCCTTGTTCATTCAGTGCCACTTCCCCTTGTTCATTCAGTGTCACTTCCCATTGCTCATTCAGTGCCACTTCCCCTTGTTCATTCAGTGCCACTTCCCCTTGTTCATTCAGTGCCACTTCCCCTTGTTCATTCAGTGCCACTTTCCCTTGTTCATTCAGTGCCACTTCCGCTTGCTCATTCAGTGCCACTTCCCTTGTTCATTCAGTGCCACTTCCCCTTGTTCATTCAGTGCCGCTTCCCGTTGTTCATTCAGTGCCACTTCCCCTTGTTCATTCAGTGCCACTTCCCCTTGTTCATTCAGTCTCACTTCCCCTTGCTCATTCAGTGCCACTTCTCCATGTTCATTCAGTGCCACTTCCCCTTGTTCATTCAGTGCCACTTCCCCTTGTTCATTCAGTGCTACTTTCCCTTGTTCATTCAGTGCCACTTCCGCTTGCTCATTCAGTGCCACTTCCCATTGTTCATTCAGTGCTACATCCCCTTGTTCATTCAGTGCCACTTCCCCTTGTTCATTCAGTGCCATTTCCCTTGTTCATTCAGTGCCACTTTTCCTTGTTCATTCAGTGCCACTTCCCCTTGTTCATTCAGTGCCACTTCCCCTTGTACATTCAGTGCCACTTCCCCTTGTTCATTCAGTGCCATTTCCCCTTGTTCATTCAGTGCCACTTCCCCTTGTTCATTCAGTGCCACTTTCCCCTTGTTCATTCAGTGCCACTTCCCCTTGTTCATTCAGTGCCACTTCCCCTTGTTCACTCAGTGCCACTTCCCCTTGTTCATTCAGTGCCACTTTCCCTTGTTCATTCAGTGCCACTTCCCCTTGTTCATTCATTGCCATTTCCCCTTGTTCATTCAGTGCCACTTCCCCTTGTTCATTCAGTGCAACTTTCCCCTTGTTCATTCAATGCCACTTCCCCTTGTTCATTCAGTGCCACTTCCCCTTGTTCATTCAGTGCCACTTCCCTTTGTTCATTCAGTGACACTTCCCCTTGTTCATTCAGTGCCACTTCCCCTTGTTCATTCAGTGCCACTTACCCTTTTTTCATTCAGTGCCACTTCCCCTTGTTCATTCAGTGCCACTTCCCCTTGTTCATTCAGTGCCACTTCCCCTTGTTCATTCAGTGCCACTTCCCCTTGTTCATTCAGTGCCACTTCCCTTTGTTCATTCAGTGACACTTCCCCTTGTTCATTCAGTGACACTTCCCCTTGTTCATTCAGTGCCAACTACCCTTTTTTCATTCAGTGCCACTTCCCCTTGTTCATTCAGTGCCACTTCCCCTTGTTCATTCAGTGCCACTTCCCCTTGTTCATTCAGTGCCACTTCCCCTTGTTCATTCAGTGCCACTTTCCCCTTGTTCATTCAGTGCCACTTCTCTTTGCTCATTCAGTGCCACATTCCCTTGTTTACTCAGTGTCACTTCTTTTTTTCCATTCAGTGCCACTTCCACTTGTTCATTCAGTGCCACTTCCCTTGTTCATTCAGTGCCACTTCCCTTGTTCATTCAGTGCCACTTCCCTTGTTCATTCAGTGCCACTTCCCCTTGTTCATTCAGTGCCACTTCCCCTTGTTCATTCAGTGCTACTTCCCCTTGTTCATTCAGTGCCACTTCCCCTTGTTCATTCAGTGCCACTTCCCCTTGTTCTTTCAGTGCCACTTCCCCTTGTTCATTCAGTGCCACTTCCCCTTGTTCATTCAGTGCCACTTCCCCTTGTTCATTCAGTGCCACTTCCCTTGTTCATTCAGTGCCACTTCCCTTGTTCATTCAGTGCCACTTCCCTTGTTCATTCAGTGCCACTTCCCTTGTTCATTCAGTGCCACTTCCCCTTGTTCATTCAGTGCCACTTCCCCTTGTTCATTCAGTGCCACTTCCCTTGTTCATTCAGTGCCACTTCCCTTGTTCATTCAGTGCCACTTCCCCTTGTTCATTCAGTGCCACTTTCCCTTGTTCATTCAGTGCCACTTCTCTTTGTTCATTCAGTGCCACTTCCCCTTGTTCATTCAGTGCCACTTCCCCTTGTTCATTCAGTGCCACTTCCCCTTGTTCATTCAGTGTCACTTCCCATTGCTCATTCAGTGCCACTTCCCCTTGTTCATTCAGTGCCACTTCCCCTTGTTCATTCAGTGCCACTTCCGCTTGCTCATTCAGTGCCACTTCCCTTGTTCATTCAGTGCCACTTCCCTTGTTCATTCAGTGCCACTTCCCTTGTTCATTCAGTGCCACTTCCCTTGTTCATTCAGTGCCACTTCCCCTTGTTCATTCAGTGCCACTTCCCCTTGTTCATTCAGTGCCACTTCCCTTGTTCATTCAGTGCCACTTCCCTTGTTCATTCAGTGCCACTTCCCCTTGTTCATTCAGTGCCACTTTCCCTTGTTCATTCAGTGCCACTTCTCTTTGTTCATTCAGTGCCACTTCCCCTTGTTCATTCAGTGCCACTTCCCCTTGTTCATTCAGTGCCACTTCCCCTTGTTCATTCAGTGTCACTTCCCATTGCTCATTCAGTGCCACTTCCCCTTGTTCATTCAGTGCCACTTCCCCTTGTTCATTCAGTGCCACTTCCGCTTGCTCATTCAGTGCCACTTCCCTTGTTCATTCAGTGCCACTTCCCCTTGTTCATTCAGTGCCGCTTCCCCTTGTTCATTCAGTGCCACTTCCCTTTGCTCATTCAGTGCCACTTCCCCTTGTTCATTCAGTCTCACTTCCCCTTGCTCATTCAGTGCCACTTCTCCATGTTCATTCAGTGCGACTTCCCCTTGTTCATTCAGTGCCACTTCCCCTTGTTCATTCAGTGCTACTTTCCCTTGTTCATTCAGTGCCACTTCCGCTTGCTCATTCAGTGCCACTTCCCATTGTTCATTCAGTGCCACATCCCCTTGTTCATTCAGTGCCACTTCCCCTTGTTCATTCAGTGCCATTTCCCTTGTTCATTCAGTGCCACTTTTCCTTGTTCATTCAGTGCCACTTCCCCTTGTTCATTCAGTGCATCATCCCCTTGTACATTCAGTGCCACTTCCCCTTGTTCGTTCAGTGCCATTTCCCCTTGTTCATTCAGTGCCACTTCCCCTTGTTCATTCAGTGCCACTTCCCCTTGTTCATTCAGTGCCACTTCCCCTTGTTCATTCAGTGCAACTTTTCCCTTGTTCATTCAATGCCACTTCCCCTTGTTCATTCAGTGCCACTTCCCCTTGTTCATTCAGTGCCACTTCCCTTTGTTCATTCAGTGACACTTCCCCTTGTTCATTCAGTGCCACTTCCTCTTGTTCATTCAGTGCCTCTTACCCTTTTTTTCATTCAGTGCCACTTCCCCTTGTTCATTCAGTGCCACTTCCCCTTGTTCATTCAGTGCCACTTCCCCTTGTTCATTCAGTGCCACTTCCCCTTGTTCATTCAGTGCCACTTTCCCCTTGTTCATTCAGTGCCACTTCTCTTTGCTCATTCAGTGCCACATTCCCTTGTTTACTCAGTGTCACTTCTTTTTTTTCAATTAAGTGCCACTTCCCCTTGTTCATTCAGTGCCACTTCCCTTTTTTCATTCAGTGCCACTTCCCCTTGTTCATTAAATGGCACTTCCCCTTGTTCATTCAGTGGCACTTCCCCTTGTTCATTCAATGCCTCTTCGCCTTGTTCATTCAGTGCCACTTCGCTTTGCTCATTCAGTGAGACATTCCCTTGCTCACTCAGTGTCACTTCCCCTTGTTCATTCAGTGCCACTTCCCTTGTTCATTCAGTGCCACTTCTCCTTGTTCATTCAGTGCCACTTTTCCCTTGTTCATTCAGTGCCACTTCCCCTTATTCATTCAGTGCCACTTCCCCTTGTTCATTCAGTGCCACTTCCCCTTGTTCATTCAGTGCCACTTCCCCTTGTTCATTCAGTGCCACTTCCCCTTGCTCATTCAGTCCCACTTTCCCCTTGCTCATTCAGTCTCACTTTCCCCTTGTTCATTCAGTGCCACTTTCCCCTTATTCATTCAGTGCCATTTCCCCTTGTTCATTCACTGCCACTTTCCCCTTGGTCATTCAGTGCCACTTCCCCTTGTTCATTCAGTGCCACTTTCCTCTTGTTCATTCAGTGCCACTTTGCCCTTGTTCATTCAGTGCCACTTTCCCCTTATTCATTCAGTGCCATTTCCCCTTGTTCATTCAGTACCACTTTCCCCTTGGTCATTCAGTGCCACTTCCCCTTGGTCATTCAGTGCCACTTCCCCTTGTTCATTCAGTGCCACTTTCCCCTTGTTCATTCAGTACCACTTTCCCCTTGTTCATTCAGTGCCTCTTCCCCTTGTTGATTCAGTGCCTCTTCCCCTTGTTGATTCAGTGTCACTTCCCCTTGTTCATTCAGTGCCACTTCGCTTTGCTCATTCAGTGCCACATTCCCTTGCTCACTCAGTGTCACTTCCCCTTGTTCATTCAGTGCCACTTCACCTTGTTCATTCAGTGCCACTTCCCTTGTTCATTCAGTGCCACTTCCCCTTGTTCATTCAGTGGCACTTTTCCCTTGTTCATTCAGTGCCACTTCCCCTTATTCATTCAGTGCCACTTCCCCTTGTTCATTCAGTGCCACTTCCCCTTGTTCATTCAGTGCCACTTCCCTTTGCTCATTCAGTCCCACTTTCCCCTTGGTCATTCAGTGCCACTTCCCCTTGTTCATTCAGTGCCACTTTCCCCTTGTTCATTCAGTGCCACTTTCCCCTTATTCATTCAGTGACATTTCCCCTTGTTCATTAAGTGCCACTTCCCCTTGTTCATTCAGTGCCACTTCCCCTTGTTCATTAAGTGCCACTTCCCCTTGTTCATTAAGTGCCACTTCCCCTTGTTCATTAAGTGCCACTTCCCCTTGTTCATTCAGTGCCACTTTCCCCTTGTTCGTTCAGTGCCACTTTCCCCTCTGATTATATTCAGCCAGTTTTTTCAAATCGGATTAAAAACTTTATTAAAACCTCTGTAACTGGACACTTGTTCCCGTAGCTAATGTTTTTAATCAGAAATATCTTGACTTAAGTGAGAAAAGTTGGCACCCCTTACAGAGTGGCACTCCTCATTTACTTCTTACTCAGTGGCACTCTCACTTTTTACTTAGTGGCACTCTCACCTCTTACTCAGTGGCACTCTCACTTCTTACTCAGTGGCACTATTACTTATTACTCAGTGGCACTCTATCTTCTTAATCAGTTGCAGTCTCACTTCTTACTCAGTGGCACTCCTCACTTCTTACTCAGTGGCATTCTCACTTCTTACTCAGTGGCACCCTCACTCACCCTTCATTCAGTGGCACCCTCACTCACCCTTCATTCAGTGGCACCCTCACTCACCCTTCATTCAGTGGCACCCTCACTCACCTTTCATTCAGTGGCACCCTCACTCACCCTTCATTCAGTGGCACCCTCACTCACCCTTCATTCAGTGGCACCCTCACTCACCCTTCATTCAGTGGCACCCTCACTCACCCTTCATTCAGTGGCACCCTCACTCACCCTTCATTCAGTGGCACTCTTACTCACCGTGTTGGCCTCTCACCCTGCAGCGTGGAGACGTCATCTGGAGCATCAGGACCAGTATCGTGGCTACATATCAAGGCAGCTGCCACCAGCGACTCGGGAAACTACAGCTGTAGTGCCCAGGATGCACACACTGCCACCGTCCGTATCCAGGTCCTTGACGGTGAGTCCTGCACCTCCTACACGCGTCTTAAACACGTCTTATACAGGCTGTATACAGTTCCTCAACAGCTCTTGTAAACACCTTACTGTGGTACCGTACACGTCCTGTACAGGTTGTACACAAATACTAGATGGATCAAATGAAACAAGAATATACAATCAAGACATCTTTACTGAACACGTTTTGCTCCTGGGACTTTGGTATATATAGTGGAGAAAGTAGGTGAAAATCAGGCGAAGGAGTTAAGTCACCTGAGTGTAGTGTCAGGTGCCAGCAAGGAACTAGTATGTACTAGTATCATATGTATGAGGATAGTTGAAATGTTTAGATAAGGTAAAGTTTTCTTTGGATTTTTAACCCAGCAGGGTTATCCACCCTGGATAACCCGGGGTAGGAAGGGAGGGTTATCCTCCCTGGATAACCCGGGGTAGGGAGGGAGGGTTATCCAACCAGGATAACCCAAGAAAGTCAGTGAGTTATCGAGGACTGTCTGTCTTATTTCCACAGTGGTCTTTCAGTCTTGTCCCCCAGGATGCCACCCACAACAGTCGACTAACACCCAGCTGCCTACATCAGTACACCAAGACTGATGTACTGATTACATCAACTCCACGCTGAGGGACTCATTACCTCAAACTCCTTCTGATCTTCGCAGTTCTTCTTTGTATAGGACTAATGAAGCCACTGTGTGGCGATACGTTTCCTCAATAAAGATACCCAAGAGTTGCACATGTGTCTAATTTACCAAGTCTCTGACGGAAGGAGTGGTCATGGTAGACAAGAGAGTTGCTTCCTGAGAGGGGTCTGTCTGAGATTGGTGACCAGTTCTCCTCCAGGTGAAGTTAGGAACCTAGGTTCCTCAGTGGTGACGTCGTTGGTAGAGTTGAGTATATTCTTAGGACACCTAATCAAAAATCTGCCTAAAATGGTAGGTAACATAAATTCTGCTTATCTCAAACGCTCCTGGGACCTCCTTCCAACAAGCATCACAAACATCAACGGTGAGAATAAGCATACAACATCATTTAATGTCACTTCACTCTGCGTTGATGTTCCTACTGATGCCGTCAATGATGTACTCAATCGTAGGCATACTGATGACATCAACTTGCTTCTACATAACCATGACTTCATAACACTAATCCAGCTGGGCATTAATCTCAACTTACTTATATATGGAACCCAGTTTTTTGAGGAAGTGTTCTGGCCTCTCTCTCTAAGAAATCCTCTAAGTGCTGCCTTGGCAAACATTTTTCTAGAACATTGAATCTGAAGGTTTTCACAGCATCATTCCTAATACAGTCACATGGTTACATATCCCAAAAGACTCAATGTCAACAACTCTCAAAATCACTCTTCAACTAGAAAACGAAGACAGATTTACATTGCCTGGCGGCGTTCCATGCAGGTCACCCAACACCCTGTCTTTCATAGTCTGCACTCTAAGGCACTCGCACCGGGAAAAAGTGCCTTCACATCTTACACTTCCCTCTCTACTGTATACAAGATCAGTCACAGAGCCATGATTCTGTGCCACGCTGGTTCCTTACTGCTACCTGACATGGTAATCAGGTGACCTGACACCTTCACCTGATCTTCACCAGTGACTTGCTCTTTTCACTCTATGTTTACAGTGAGGAGAGCAGGTAACATTTACAGTGACCAGGGTCTCAGGACCAAGATCCTGAGGGCATGCACTTGTGTTCTTTCATCCATCTAGTACCTGTGTGTTACCTGTACAGGTCATGTACAGTACCCCTGTAAGAGCTGTTTAGGAAGTGTACAGAACCTATACTGTTATATCTGTCTCCTTCATGTACTAGAGTAACGCTAATTCCTAGGTCTTCCCCTCCCCTTGTTCAGCCAGTTTTCCCCTCAAGTTATTCACTGCCTCCTCGTCCTCCTGCTTCTCCTCCTTCTCGTCTTCCTGCTTCTCCTCCTCGTCGTCCTCCTCCTCCTCCTCCTCGGTCTCTCCCCCACCACCTCCGCCTCATCTCTTGTGTACTAATTACCTCATCAATCACTGCCGTTTAGAATGCAATAAGATCACAGTAAACAGGTGATTTCAAAATATGCAAAACAACCACTCTGAAAGAATAGAGAAATTCCAAGCGCTTTCGTGACTACTCACATTATCAAGGAACTATGAAAGTGAAGCATCCAAGGAAGCTATATAAGGGGTCGGCCAGCACCTCACTATCAGATCCCACAACGGTTAAACACGTGACGCGCGGCGAGCCAACTTGGACAGGTCCTTTGCAAAACTCACCCCCAAGCTATTTATTTGTCCAGTGTATTATTAAATTCTACCCAAATTCTATTAATTATAAATGGATCTAATTTATATAAACCAAAGGAAATATTCATATTATTGTCAAAACTGCTTTTTATGAAACAAGATTCAATTATATTCCTGTCGACCATGGACTTGCTTGATACTACTTTCTCAACTTTTTGAAAATCAATTGGATGGTTAAAATCTCTTACATGAATAAATAGAGCATTGGAATCTTGTCCAGTTCTAATGCTATATTTATGTTGTTTTAATCTTAGTTCGAGATTTTTACCAGTTTGACCGTAATAAACTTTATCGCAAATTTTACAAGGAATCTTATAGACACATCCATCAGCATTTTGAGGGGAATTCTTAATCAAAAGTTTTTTTACTGTATCAAGATTTTTGAATACAACTTTAATATTAAAAGTCTTAAGAAGAGAAGGCATATCAACCAAGTTTTCATGGTAAGGGAGAACCAACATATTTTTAGTTGAATAAGGCTGGTTGCCCTTTTTTGGATTATAAAAAGTGTTCCTAGCAACTTTAAAAGATTTATCAATTACATTTCTTGGGTATTTTAAATCATTACCTATTTCATAAATTTTGGATATTTCCTCATCTATGAACTCAGGACTACAAATTCGTAAAGCTCTCAAAAACATTGATGAGAAAACAGACAGTTTGACTCTATCTTGATGCGAGGAATAATAGTGGACATAGGAACAGTTATTTGTAGGTTTTCTGTAAATTTTAAATTTGAATTCATTATTACCCTTAATAATTAAAACATCTAGAAAAGGCAATGAGTTATTTTCTTCAAACTCAACAGTAAAGTTTATAGAATGGGCTAAGCTATTTAATTTTCCAAGAAAATGGTGTATATCTACATTTTTGGGCATAAGACACAAAATATCATCAACATATCTGAACCATTTAGCTCTATTAGGGAGGATTGTGTTAAGCAACCTTGTTTCAAAAAATTCCATGTATAGGTTACTAAGAACAGGTGAAAGAGGATTTCCCATTGCCATACCAAACTTCTGAGTGTAAAACTTATCATTAAATACAAATTTTGCATCAACAATGCAAAGTTTAATAAGTTTAATGATAGTAGGAACTGGCAATGGTAAATCATAGTTAACGAGTTCTTCAGATAAGAAACTTAATAAATCATCAACAGGAACTTTCGTAAACAAGGAAGTAACATCAAAACTAACCATGTTAAAATCATTTAAGTCAGTCAAGGAGTTTAATTTATCAACCAAGTCTATGTTGTTTTTAACATTAAAGTTAGAAATTTTGCCAACAATAGGGCTCAAAATATCGACAAGCCATTTGGATAATTTATATGAAACTGACCCTATGGAGCTAATAATTGGTCTGACTGGATTCCCTGGTTTGTGTGTTTTTATTAGTCCATACATGTAAGGTAAAGATGGATTAGTGGAAGTAAATTGTTTGACTAATTCATCTTTGCCTTTCAGTAGAAGTTTTATTGTTTTATTGAAATTGCTGTTAACGGTTTCTAGGGGATTTTTCCTAAGTTTAGAATAGGTTTCAGTATCATCTAAGAGATTATTCATTTTTTCTTGGTAATCATTTTCTTTCATAATTACTATTGCATTTATTTTGTCTGCTTTAGTAAGGCGCAAATTTTTATTGTTATTAAGTGTATCATAAGACTTAAAGAATCTTTGAGGGCAATTGGGAATGTTTGGTTTTAACATAGAGCTGTATACCATTCCTTTACTAATATTAATTTCATCAGAGGATAAATCAGAAAATTTTTCAAAGTTACAAAAGGCTTTTGCAATTTCAACATTATTAAGTTTTTTTGAAGTTGCAAAACTTAGGCCAAAACCTAGAGCAGCAGTTGTATGTTTGTCTAAAATTTCATCTGATAAGTTAATTACAAAATTGTTATTAGCATGCTTTGTCCAATCACTATTTTCAATTAAAATGTCTAATTTTCTTTGTAGTTTGCTCTTGAGTTCATTACAAATTCTTCTGAGTTTATTATAGCAATGATCCAACATACTGTGTTTCCATTCTGATGGAATGGCCTGATTAAAAGAGTATTTTTTGTTTCTCAATATTTTGAATGCTTCCTTCTCCTGTATTTTAGTTATTTCAATATGTTTCTGAAGAATAATTCTCATAAAATCATCAAAAGGACGATCTCTCATGTCAAGGAGTCTATTGGGTAAAAGAGACTTGGGGAGAACTTGTTCATTTAAACAATTTTTTAAAAAATTAAGTCGAATTTTTAACTTGTGGGACTTGATCAGTGCAGAAGAAAACTGTGAAACAAAAGATATATGATTAGGAAAGCTTATCGAGAACATTCTGAAGAGTCGTGTGGTATCCATTAATGCAATAAGATCACAGTAAACAGGTGATTTCAAAATATGCAAAACAACCACTCTGAAAGAATAGAGAAATTCCAAGCGCTTTCGTGACTACTCACATTATCAAGGAACTATGAAAGTGAAGCATCCAAGGAAGCTATATAAGGGGTCGGCCAGCACCTCACTATCAGATCCCACAACGGTTAAACACGTGACGCGCGGCGAGCCAACTTGGACAGGTCCTTTGCAAAACTCACCCCCAAGCTATTTATTTGTCCAGTGTATTATTAAATTCTACCCAAATTCTATTAATTATAAATGGATCTAATTTATATAAACCAAAGGAAATATTCATATTATTGTCAAAACTGCTTTTTATGAAACAAGATTCAATTATATTCCTGTCGACCATGGACTTGCTTGATACTACTTTCTCAACTTTTTGAAAATCAATTGGATGGTTAAAATCTCTTACATGAATAAATAGAGCATTGGAATCTTGTCCAGTTCTAATGCTATATTTATGTTGTTTTAATCTTAGTTCGAGATTTTTACCAGTTTGACCGTAATAAACTTTATCGCAAATTTTACAAGGAATCTTATAGACACATCCATCAGCATTTTGAGGGGAATTCTTAATCAAAAGTTTTTTTACTGTATCAAGATTTTTGAATACAACTTTAATATTAAAAGTCTTAAGAAGAGAAGGCATATCAACCAAGTTTTCATGGTAAGGGAGAACCAACATATTTTTAGTTGAATAAGGCTGGTTGCCCTTTTTTGGATTATAAAAAGTGTTCCTAGCAACTTTAAAAGATTTATCAATTACATTTCTTGGGTATTTTAAATCATTACCTATTTCATAAATTTTGGATATTTCCTCATCTATGAACTCAGGACTACAAATTCGTAAAGCTCTCAAAAACATTGATGAGAAAACAGACAGTTTGACTCTATCTTGATGCGAGGAATAATAGTGGACATAGGAACAGTTATTTGTAGGTTTTCTGTAAATTTTAAATTTGAATTCATTATTACCCTTAATAATTAAAACATCTAGAAAAGGCAATGAGTTATTTTCTTCAAACTCAACAGTAAAGTTTATAGAATGGGCTAAGCTATTTAATTTTCCAAGAAAATGGTGTATATCTACATTTTTGGGCATAAGACACAAAATATCATCAACATATCTGAACCATTTAGCTCTATTAGGGAGGATTGTGTTAAGCAACCTTGTTTCAAAAAATTCCATGTATAGGTTACTAAGAACAGGTGAAAGAGGATTTCCCATTGCCATACCAAACTTCTGAGTGTAAAACTTATCATTAAATACAAATTTTGCATCAACAATGCAAAGTTTAATAAGTTTAATGATAGTAGGAACTGGCAATGGTAAATCATAGTTAACGAGTTCTTCAGATAAGAAACTTAATAAATCATCAACAGGAACTTTCGTAAACAAGGAAGTAACATCAAAACTAACCATGTTAAAATCATTTAAGTCAGTCAAGGAGTTTAATTTATCAACCAAGTCTATGTTGTTTTTAACATTAAAGTTAGAAATTTTGCCAACAATAGGGCTCAAAATATCGACAAGCCATTTGGATAATTTATATGAAACTGACCCTATGGAGCTAATAATTGGTCTGACTGGATTCCCTGGTTTGTGTGTTTTTATTAGTCCATACATGTAAGGTAAAGATGGATTAGTGGAAGTAAATTGTTTGACTAATTCATCTTTGCCTTTCAGTAGAAGTTTTATTGTTTTATTGAAATTGCTGTTAACGGTTTCTAGGGGATTTTTCCTAAGTTTAGAATAGGTTTCAGTATCATCTAAGAGATTATTCATTTTTTCTTGGTAATCATTTTCTTTCATAATTACTATTGCATTTATTTTGTCTGCTTTAGTAAGGCGCAAATTTTTATTGTTATTAAGTGTATCATAAGACTTAAAGAATCTTTGAGGGCAATTGGGAATGTTTGGTTTTAACATAGAGCTGTATACCATTCCTTTACTAATATTAATTTCATCAGAGGATAAATCAGAAAATTTTTCAAAGTTACAAAAGGCTTTTGCAATTTCAACATTATTAAGTTTTTTTGAAGTTGCAAAACTTAGGCCAAAACCTAGAGCAGCAGTTGTATGTTTGTCTAAAATTTCATCTGATAAGTTAATTACAAAATTGTTATTAGCATGCTTTGTCCAATCACTATTTTCAATTAAAATGTCTAATTTTCTTTGTAGTTTGCTCTTGAGTTCATTACAAATTCTTCTGAGTTTATTATAGCAATGATCCAACATACTGTGTTTCCATTCTGATGGAATGGCCTGATTAAAAGAGTATTTTTTGTTTCTCAATATTTTGAATGCTTCCTTCTCCTGTATTTTAGTTATTTCAATATGTTTCTGAAGAATAATTCTCATAAAATCATCAAAAGGACGATCTCTCATGTCAAGGAGTCTATTGGGTAAAAGAGACTTGGGGAGAACTTGTTCATTTAAACAATTTTTTAAAAAATTAAGTCGAATTTTTAACTTGTGGGACTTGATCAGTGCAGAAGAAAACTGTGAAACAAAAGATATATGATTAGGAAAGCTTATCGAGAACATTCTGAAGAGTCGTGTGGTATCCATTAATGCAATAAGATCACAGTAAACAGGTGATTTCAAAATATGCAAAACAACCACTCTGAAAGAATAGAGAAATTCCAAGCGCTTTCGTGACTACTCACATTATCAAGGAACTATGAAAGTGAAGCATCCAAGGAAGCTATATAAGGGGTCGGCCAGCACCTCACTATCAGATCCCACAACGGTTAAACACGTGACGCGCGGCGAGCCAACTTGGACAGGTCCTTTGCAAAACTCACCCCCAAGCTATTTATTTGTCCAGTGTATTATTAAATTCTACCCAAATTCTATTAATTATAAATGGATCTAATTTATATAAACCAAAGGAAATATTCATATTATTGTCAAAACTGCTTTTTATGAAACAAGATTCAATTATATTCCTGTCGACCATGGACTTGCTTGATACTACTTTCTCAACTTTTTGAAAATCAATTGGATGGTTAAAATCTCTTACATGAATAAATAGAGCATTGGAATCTTGTCCAGTTCTAATGCTATATTTATGTTGTTTTAATCTTAGTTCGAGATTTTTACCAGTTTGACCGTAATAAACTTTATCGCAAATTTTACAAGGAATCTTATAGACACATCCATCAGCATTTTGAGGGGAATTCTTAATCAAAAGTTTTTTTACTGTATCAAGATTTTTGAATACAACTTTAATATTAAAAGTCTTAAGAAGAGAAGGCATATCAACCAAGTTTTCATGGTAAGGGAGAACCAACATATTTTTAGTTGAATAAGGCTGGTTGCCCTTTTTTGGATTATAAAAAGTGTTCCTAGCAACTTTAAAAGATTTATCAATTACATTTCTTGGGTATTTTAAATCATTACCTATTTCATAAATTTTGGATATTTCCTCATCTATGAACTCAGGACTACAAATTCGTAAAGCTCTCAAAAACATTGATGAGAAAACAGACAGTTTGACTCTATCTTGATGCGAGGAATAATAGTGGACATAGGAACAGTTATTTGTAGGTTTTCTGTAAATTTTAAATTTGAATTCATTATTACCCTTAATAATTAAAACATCTAGAAAAGGCAATGAGTTATTTTCTTCAAACTCAACAGTAAAGTTTATAGAATGGGCTAAGCTATTTAATTTTCCAAGAAAATGGTGTATATCTACATTTTTGGGCATAAGACACAAAATATCATCAACATATCTGAACCATTTAGCTCTATTAGGGAGGATTGTGTTAAGCAACCTTGTTTCAAAAAATTCCATGTATAGGTTACTAAGAACAGGTGAAAGAGGATTTCCCATTGCCATACCAAACTTCTGAGTGTAAAACTTATCATTAAATACAAATTTTGCATCAACAATGCAAAGTTTAATAAGTTTAATGATAGTAGGAACTGGCAATGGTAAATCATAGTTAACGAGTTCTTCAGATAAGAAACTTAATAAATCATCAACAGGAACTTTCGTAAACAAGGAAGTAACATCAAAACTAACCATGTTAAAATCATTTAAGTCAGTCAAGGAGTTTAATTTATCAACCAAGTCTATGTTGTTTTTAACATTAAAGTTAGAAATTTTGCCAACAATAGGGCTCAAAATATCGACAAGCCATTTGGATAATTTATATGAAACTGACCCTATGGAGCTAATAATTGGTCTGACTGGATTCCCTGGTTTGTGTGTTTTTATTAGTCCATACATGTAAGGTAAAGATGGATTAGTGGAAGTAAATTGTTTGACTAATTCATCTTTGCCTTTCAGTAGAAGTTTTATTGTTTTATTGAAATTGCTGTTAACGGTTTCTAGGGGATTTTTCCTAAGTTTAGAATAGGTTTCAGTATCATCTAAGAGATTATTCATTTTTTCTTGGTAATCATTTTCTTTCATAATTACTATTGCATTTATTTTGTCTGCTTTAGTAAGGCGCAAATTTTTATTGTTATTAAGTGTATCATAAGACTTAAAGAATCTTTGAGGGCAATTGGGAATGTTTGGTTTTAACATAGAGCTGTATACCATTCCTTTACTAATATTAATTTCATCAGAGGATAAATCAGAAAATTTTTCAAAGTTACAAAAGGCTTTTGCAATTTCAACATTATTAAGTTTTTTTGAAGTTGCAAAACTTAGGCCAAAACCTAGAGCAGCAGTTGTATGTTTGTCTAAAATTTCATCTGATAAGTTAATTACAAAATTGTTATTAGCATGCTTTGTCCAATCACTATTTTCAATTAAAATGTCTAATTTTCTTTGTAGTTTGCTCTTGAGTTCATTACAAATTCTTCTGAGTTTATTATAGCAATGATCCAACATACTGTGTTTCCATTCTGATGGAATGGCCTGATTAAAAGAGTATTTTTTGTTTCTCAATATTTTGAATGCTTCCTTCTCCTGTATTTTAGTTATTTCAATATGTTTCTGAAGAATAATTCTCATAAAATCATCAAAAGGACGATCTCTCATGTCAAGGAGTCTATTGGGTAAAAGAGACTTGGGGAGAACTTGTTCATTTAAACAATTTTTTAAAAAATTAAGTCGAATTTTTAACTTGTGGGACTTGATCAGTGCAGAAGAAAACTGTGAAACAAAAGATATATGATTAGGAAAGCTTATCGAGGAAGATAACAACTCTCATTGCTAAACTATGGAACTGATATCTGTATTATACACGATGTATTGTTTGTATATCTTGTATGCACTAGGTATATCTTGTATGCACTAGGTATATCTTGTATGCACTAGGTATATCTTGTATGCACCAGGTATATCTTGTATGCACTAGGTATATCTTGTATGCACCAGGTATATCTTGTATGCACTAGGTATATCTTGTATGCACTAGGTATATCTTGTATGCACCAGGTATATCTTGTATGCACTAGGTATATCTTGTATGCACTAGGTATATCTTGTATGCACTAGGTATATCTTGTATGCACCAGGTATATCTTGTATGCACCAGGTATATCTTGTATGCACTAGGTATATCTTGTATGCACTAGGTATATCTTGTATGCACTAGGTATATCTTGTATGCACCAGGTATATCTTGTATGCACCAGGTATATCTTGTATGCACTAGGTATATCTTGTATGCACTAGGTATATCTTGTATGCACTAGGTATATCTTGTATGCACCAGGTATATCTTGTATGCACCAGGTATATCTTGTATGCACTAGGTATATCTTGTATGCACTAGGTATATCTTGTATGCACCAGGTATATCTTGTATGCACCAGGTATATCTTGTATGCACTAGGTATATCTTGTATGCACTAGGTATATCTTGTATGCACCAGGTATATCTTGTATGCACCAGGTATATCTTGTATGCACTAGGTATATCTTGTATGCACCAGGTATATCTTGTATGCACCAGGTATATCTTGTATGCACTAGGTATATCTTGTATGCACTAGGTATATCTTGTATGCACTAGGTATATCTTGTATGCACCAGGTATATCTTGTATGCACCAGGTATATCTTGTATGCACCAGGTATATCTTGTATGCACCAGGTATATCTTGTATGCACCAGGTATATCTTGTATGCACCAGGTATATCTTGTATGCACTAGGTATATCTTGTATGCACCAGGTATATCTTGTATGCACCAGGTATATCTTGTATGCACTAGGTATATCTTGTATGCACTAGGTATATCTTGTATGCACCAGGTATATCTTGTATGCACTAGGTATATCTTGTATGCACCAGGTATATCTTGTATGCACCAGGTATATCTTGTATGCACTAGGTATATCTTGTATGCATTAGGTATATCTTGTATGCACTAGGTATATCTTGTATGCACTAGGTATATCTTGTATGCACCAGGTATATCTTGTATGCACTAGGTATATCTTGTATGCATCAGGTATATCTTGTATGCACCAGGTATATCTTGTATGCACTAGGTATATCTTGTATGCATTAGGTATATCTTGTATGCACTAGGTATATCTTGTATGCACTAGGTATATCTTGTATGCACTAGGTATATCTTGTATGCACTAGGTATATCTTGTATGCACTAGGTATATCTTGTATGCACTAGGTATATCTTGTATGCACTAGGTATATCTTGTATGCACCAGGTATATCTTGTATGCACCAGGTATATCTTGTATGCACTAGGTATATCTTGTATGCACTAGGTATATCTTGTATGCACCAGGTATATCTTGTATGCACCAGGTATATCTTGTATGCACTAGGTATATCTTGTATGCACCAGGTATATCTTGTATGCACCAGGTATATCTTGTATGCACCAGGTATATCTTGTATGCACCAGGTATATCTTGTATGCACTAGGTATATCTTGTATGCACTAGGTATATCTTGTATGCACTAGGTATATCTTGTATGCACTAGGTATATCTTGTATGCACCAGGTATATCTTGTATGCACCAGGTATATCTTGTATGCACCAGGTATATACGTATATATGAGTAAATTTAAACACTGATAAAATATTTTCTAACTCTCAGAAATTTGATTCGTTTTTGGGACTTGTATTGTTAGTATAATACAAGGTACATGTACTCACAGGTACATGTACTCACAGGTACATGTACTCACAGGTACATGTACTCACAGGTACATGTACTCACAGGTACATGTACTCACAGGTACATGTACTCACAGGTACATGTACTCACAGGTACATGTACTCACAGGTACATGTACTCACAGGTACATGTACTCACAGGTACATGTACTCACAGGTACATGTACTCACAGGTACCTGTACTCACAGGTACATGTACTCACAGGTACATGTACTCACAGGTACATGTACTCACAGGTACATGTACTCACAGGTACATGTACTCACAGGTACATGTACTCACAGGTACATGTACTCACAGGTACATGTACTCACAGGTACATGTACTCACAGGTACATGTACTCACAGGTACATATACTCACAGGTACATGTACTCACAGGTACATGTACTCACAGGTACATATACTCACAGGTACATGTACTCACAGGTACATGTACTCACAGGTACATGTACTCACAGGTACATGTACTCACAGGTACATGTACTCACAGGTACATGTACTCACAGGTACATGTACTCACAGGTACATGTACTCACAGGTACATGTACTCACAGGTACATGTACTCACAGGTACATGTACTCACAGGTACATGTACTCACAGGTACAGGTACTCACAGGTACATGTACTCACAGGTACATGTACTCACAGGTACCTGTACTCACAGGTACATGTACTCACAGGTACATGTACTCACAGGTACATGTACTCACAGGTACATGTACTCACAGGTACATGTACTCACAGGTACATGTACTCACAGCTCCAAAGATTCACTTTCATCTAATCCATGAGGGCCTTGTGAACCAGTCTTTTGTGTGAGGGCATTGTGTGTGTGTGTGTGTGAGTGTGTGTGTGAGTGTGTGTGTATGTGTGTGAGTGTGTGTGTGTGTGTGTGTGTGTGTGTGTGTGTGTGTGAGTGTGTGTGTGTGTGTGTGTGTGTGTGTGTGTGTGTGTGTGTATGTGTGTGTGTGTGTGTGTGTGTGTGTGTGTATGTGTGTGTGTATGTGTGTGTGTGTGTGTGTGTGTGTGTGTGTGTGTGTGTGTGTGTGTGTGTGTGTTTACTCACCTAGTTGTACTCACCTAGTTGAGGTTGCAGGGGTCGAGTCCATGCTCCTGGCCCCGCCTCTTCA
>NC_091323.1:32171541-32209041 GCF_038502225.1 Cherax quadricarinatus | reverse complement strand
ACAATAATATGAATATTTCCTTTGGTTTATATAAATTAGATCCATTTATAATTAATAGAATTTGGGTAGAATTTAATAATACACTGGACAAATAAATAGCTTGGGGGTGAGTTTTGCAAAGGACCTGTCCAAGTTGGCTCGCCGCGCGTCACGTGTTTAACCGTTGTGGGATCTGATAGTGAGGTGCTGGCCGACCCCTTATATAGCTTCCTTGGATGCTTCACTTTCATAGTTCCTTGATAATGTGAGTAGTCACGAAAGCGCTTGGAATTTCTCTATTCTTTCAGAGTGGTTGTTTTGCATATTTTGAAATCACCTGTTCACTGTGATCTTATTGCATATATATATATATATATATATATATATATATATATATATATATATATATATATATATATATATATATATATATATATATATATATATATATATGGGTACGGCAGCTGGGATTGATGGGATAAAGTTAGAAATGTTAAAAGCAGGTGGGGATATAGTTTTGGAGTGGTTGGTGCAATTATTTAATAAATGTATAGAAGAGGGTAAGGTACCTAGGGATTGGCAGAGAGCATGCATAGTTCCTTTGTATAAAGGCAAAGGGGACAAAAGAGAGTGCAAAAATTATAGGGGGATAAGTCTGTTGAGTATACCTGGTAAAGTGTATGGTAGAGTTATTATTGAAAGAATTAAGAGTAAGACGGAGAATAGGATAGCAGATGAACAAGGAGGCTTTAGGAAAGGTAGGGGGTGTGTGTACCAGGTGTTTACAGTGAAACATATAAGTGAACAGTATTTAGATAAGGCTAAAGAGGTTTTTGTGGCATTTATGGATTTGGAAAAGGCGTATGACAGGGTGGATAGGGGGGCAATGTGGCAGATGTTGCAAGTGTATGGTGTAGGAGGTAGGTTACTGAAAGCAGTGAAGAGTTTTTACGAGGATAGTGAGGCTCAAGTTAGAGTATGTAGGAAAGAGGGAAATTATTTCCCAGTAAAAGTAGGCCTTAGACAAGGATGTGTGATGTCACCGTGGTTGTTTAATATATTTATAGATGGGGTTGTAAGAGAAGTAAATGCGAGGGTCTTGGCAAGAGGCGTGGAGTTAAAAGATAAAGAATCACACATAAAGTGGGAGTTGTCACAGCTGCTCTTTGCTGATGACGCTGTGCTCTTGGGAGATTCTGAAGAGAAGTTGCAGAGGTTGGTGGATGAATTTGGTAGGGTATGTAAAAGAAGAAAATTAAAAGTGAATATAGGAAAGAGTAAGGTTATGAGGATAACAAAAAGATTAGGTTTTGAAAGATTGGATATTAAATTGGAGGGAGAGAGTATGGAGGAGGTGAATGTATTCAGATATTTGGGAGTGGATGTGTCAGCGGATTGGTCTATGAAAGATGAGGTGAATCATAGAACTGATGAGGGGAAAAGGGTGAGTGGTGCACTTAGGAGTCTGTGGAGATAAAGAACTTTGTCCTTGGAGGCAAAGAGGGGAATGTATGAGAGTATAGTTTTACCAACGCTCTTATATGGGTGTGAAGCGTGGGTGATGAATGTTGCAGCGAGGAGAAGGCTGGAGGCAGTGGAGATGTCATGTCTGAGGGCAATGTGTGGTGTGAATATAATGCAGAGAATTCATAGTTTGGAAGTTAGGAGGAGGTGCGGGATTACCAAAACTGTTGTCCAGAGGGCTGAGGAAGGGTTGTTGAGGTGGTTCGGACATGTAGAGAGAATGGAGCGAAACAGAATGACTTCAAGAGTGTATCAGTCTGTAGTGGAAGGAAGGCGGGGTAGGGGTCGGCCTAGGAAAGGTTGGAGGGAGGGGGTAAAGGAGGTTTTGTGTGCGAGGGGCTTGGACTTCCAGCAGGCATGCGTGAGCGTGTTTGATAGGAGTGAATGGAGACGAATGGTTTTTAATACTTGACGTGCTCTTGGAGTGTGAGCAAAGTAACATTTATGAAGGGGTTCAGGGAAACCGGCAGGCCGGACTTGAGTCCTGGAGATGGGAAGTACAGTGCCTGCACTCTGAAGGAGGGGTGTTAATGTTGCAGTTTAAAAACTGTAGTGTAAAGCACCCTTATGGCAAGACAGTGATGGAGTGAATGATGGTGAAAGTTTTTCTTTTTCGGGCCACCCTGCCTTGGTGGGAATCGGCCAGTGTGATAATAAAAAATAAAAATATATATTTATATTTATAAAGGCATGGTCCGAAAGGCACTTAATATTTCGTCTATCACGAGTTAAGTAACGCAAGTAATATCATATAAATCTCTCTGATATACAGCAGACTTAAAATTTCTTAGTAAAACCTTTTTTCTGTAACGTTATGCTAGAGATTTCAGAAGCAAAATGAATAATAGTGGACCCCCGGTTAACGATACTTTTTCACTCCAGAAGTATGTTCAGGTGCCAGTACTGACCGAATTTGTTCCCATAAGAAATATTGTGAAGTAGATTAGTCCATTTCAGACCCCCAAACATACACGTACAAACGCACTTACTTAAATACACTTACATAATTGGTCGCATTCGGAGGTAATCGTTATGCGGGGGTCCACTGTATTTGGAAACCCCAGACGAGAATGTTATACTATCTGAACAACGATGCAACAATAGATAAACTCTAGCTGGAACTTAAATGTGAGATAAATGGATAGATAAAATTACGGTAATTTGAAATGTAGAAGAGAATAACAACAGTATAATGAAAATAGAAAATAGAAAAAAAAAAAAAAAAAAAAAGCAAGCGTTTTCGGAGCCTAATTAAATCTTTCAAGGAACAAAGTAAGCAGAGAGTAAAGTTATGTTAATTTTTCAATAATATAAACTAAACACAGTTTTTAATGCTATATTCACAAACAAGAATTTAGGGGCAATAATTTCTAAAGAATGTAATTATGTTACAGTTGTTGAGAATCATTCAATAAGCCAAGTTTCTTGCACAATTTTGCAATGGTAAATTATGGTAAACTGTTAACAGTAGAAAGTTGAATTTATTTTTTTTTCTGTTATTACAAACTCTGACTTCCAGTTCTGGTTATATATATATATATATATATATATATATATATATATATATATATATATATATATATATATATATAATAGAATGGAGCGAAACAGAATGACTTCAAGAGTGTATCAGTCTGTAGTGGAAGGAAGGCGGGGTAGGGGTCGGCCTAGGAAGGGTTGGAGGGAGGGGGTAAAGGAGGTTTTGTGTGCGAGGGGCTTGGACTTCCAGCAGGCATGCGTGAGCGTGTTTGATAGGAGTGAATGGAGACAAATGGTTTTTAATACTTGACGTGCTGTTGGAGTGTGAGCAAAGTAACATTTATGAAGGGATTCAGGGAAACCGGCAGGCCGGACTTGAGTCCTGGAGATGGGAAGTACAGTGCCTGCACTCTGAAGGAGGGGTGTTAATGTTGCAGTTTAAAAACTGTAGTGTAAAGCACCCTTCTGGCAAGACAGTGATGGAGTGAATGATGGTGAAAGTTTTTCTTTTTCGGGCCACCCTGCCTTGGTGGGAATCGGCCGGTGTGATAATAAAAAAAAATAATATATATATATATACATTATATATATATCTATATATATATATATATATATATATATATATATACCAGTATTTGGGATCGACACCATGCCTAACTCTTCTAGGGTAGGGTAGGTGCCTGAGCCCGAGCCTTTAGCTCATAAGACTGTCATTCCCATTTGCTCCCTTGGGGCGGGGATGGCAGACCGGAGAGGCCTAGCTTGTGGCTAGGCCTGGGGACAGTTGGTCCCAAAGATGAGGAGGTACTTGTGCCTCCTCCCATGGGAGACTTAGGTCTCAGACACTCCCTAAAGAGGGAGCCAAGGCCGGGCCACCACTTGGAAAAGGCCCGGGCTGGGAGAATACCGGCAAATATTTAATAATAATAAATAACCAGTATTTGGGATCGACACCATGCCTAACCCTTCTAGGGTAGGGTAGGTGCCTGAGCCCGAGCATTTAGCTCATAAGACTGTCATTCCCATTTGCCCCCTTGGGGCGGGGATGGAAGACCAGAGAGGCCTAGCTTGTGGCTAGGCCTGGGGACAGTTGGTCCCAAAGATGAGGAGGTACTTGTGCCTCCTCCCATGGGAGACTTAGGTCTCAGACACTCCCTAAAGAGGGAGCCAAGGCCGGGCCACCACTTGGAAAAGGCCCGGGCCGGGAGAATACCGGCTAATCTTTAACTAACTAACCTCATTAGGCTGGAACGCTGGTGAAGGTGTCACACCAGGTCGGAGGTAACGGTATGTGTCGGCGGAGACCCCAGGCTGTTTAACCTAATTATTAGTACCTGTAGTGGGGTGGCCTGTCTGGGGAGCATAATGGAAGAGGAAGAGGAAGAGAGGGAATAGGAGAACAAGAAGGAAAAGACGGACTCGACGTACGAGTCTACCGAGAACTGTCTACTTCTACCTAAATTAATAACTGTTATATATATATTACCTAGCTTTTCGAGACACCTGTAAGATGACCGAATAAAAATACAATGACACACACACACACCACTTTAAACTTTCTTAAAAATAAATTTGCGTTACTTTCAGTAAAGTCTTAACACAGGTTAATTTCCCTTCCCTGAAGACTTGGCACTTTTCCCCTCTACTACCCACGGCCAAGGATCATAAACATACCCTTTTTACCGATAATTTCCGGTGGGCGATTTCCCCTCTGAGTGAAGCAAAATTTACCCAGGCTGGGAGCCGGATAGACGTACCAGACTGGGAGCCGGATAGACGTACCAGGCTGGGAGCCGGATAGACTGGCGCGTAAGATGCGTACCAGGTCCCAGGCGTTTGTTGATACTGTGGCGAGACTGCACTGGAGATGTGTTTACGATGCTGGGTATCATACCTTACCTTTGATATGCCTTTGAGACTTACTACTGTCGGAGCCCGGCCATAGGCCAGGCTCGTTTGGTGCTAGCCTGGTCAACCAGGCTGTTGCTGCTGGAGGCTCGCTGCCCCACATAGCCATCACAGCCTGGTTAATCTGGCACTTGGTGAAGATGCTTGTCCGGTTTTCTCTTGAAGACTGGGAGTGTGGGTTACCTAGTCTGCTGGGCATCATGCCTGGGAGTGTGGGTTACCTAGTCTGCTGGGCATCATGCCTGGGAGTGTGGGTTACCTTGTCTGCTGGGTATCATGCCTGGGAGTGTGGGTTACCTTGTCTGTTAGGTATCATGCCTGGGAGTGTGGGTTACCTTGTCTGCTGGGTATCATGCCTGGGAGTGTGGGTTACCTTGTCTGCTGGGTATCATGCCTGGGAGTGTGGGTTACCTTGTCTGCTGGGTATCATGCCTGGGAGTGTGGGTTACCTTGTCTGCTGGGTATCATGCCTGGGAGTGTGGGTTACCTTGTCTGCTGGGCATCATGCCTGGGAGTGTGGGTTACTTTGTCTGCTGGGCATCATGCCTGGGAGTGTGGGTTACCTTGTCTGCTGGGCATCATGCCTGGGAGTGTGGGTTACCTAGTCTGCTGGGCATCATGCCTGGGAGTGTGGGTTACCTTGTCTGCTGGATATCATGCATGGGAGTGTGGGTTACCTTGTCTGCTGGGTATCATGCCTGGGAGTGTGGGTTACCTTGTCTGCTGGGCATCATGCCTGGGAGTGTGGGTTACCTTGTCTGCTGGGCATCATGCCTGGGAGTGTGAGGTTACTTTGTCTGCTGGGCAACATGCCTGGGAGTGTGGGTTACCTTGTCTGCTGGGCATCATGCCTGGGAGTGTGGGTTACCTTGTCTGCTGGGTATCATGCCTGGGAGTGTGGGTTACCTTGTCTGCTGGGCATCATGCCTGGGAGTGTGGGTTACCTTGTCTGTTAGGTATCATGCCTGGGAGTGTGAGGTTACCATGTCTACTGGATATCATGCCTGGGAGTGTGGGTTACCTTGTCTGTCAGGTATCATGCCTGAGAGTGTGAGGTTACCTTGTCTGCTGGGTATCATGCCTGGGAGTGTGAGGTTAATTTCTCTGCTGGGCATCATGCCTGGGAGTGTGGGTTACCTTGTCTGCTGGGCATCATGCCTGGGAGTGTGGGTTACCTTGTCTGCTGGGCATCATGCCTGGGAGTGTGGGTTAGCTTGTCTGTTAGGTATCATGCCTGGGAGTGTGAGGTTACCTTGTCTGCTGGGCATCATGCCTGGAAGTGTGGGTTACCTTGTCTGCTGGCCATCATGCCTGGGAGTGTGGGTTACCTTGTCTGTTAGGTATCATCCCTGGGAGTGTGGGTTACCTTGTCTGCTGGGCATCATGCCTGGGAGTGTGGGTTACCTTATCTGCTGGGCATCATGCCTGGGAGTGTGGGTTACCTTGTCTGTTAGGTATCAGGCCTGGGAGTGTGAGGTTACCTTGTCTGCTGGGCATCATGCATGGGAGTGTGGGTTACCTTGTCTGCTGGGCATCATGCCTGGGAGTGTGGGTTACCTTGTCTGCTGGGCATCATGCCTGGGAGTGTGGGTTACCTTGTCTGTTAGGTATCATGCCTGGGAGTGTGGGTTACCTTGTCTGCTGGGCATCATGCCTGGGAGTGTGGGTTACCTTGTCTGCTGGGTATCATGCCTGGGAGTGTGGGTTACCTTGTCTGCTGTGCATAATGCCTGGGAGTGTGGGTTACCTTGTCTGCTGGGCATCATGCCTAGGAGTGTGAGGTTACTTTGTCTGCTGGATATCATGCCTGGGAGTGTGGGTTACCTTGTCTGTTAGGTATCATGCCTGGGAGTGTGGGTTACCTTGTCTGTTAGGTATCATGCCTGGGAGTGTGGGTTACCTTGTCTGCTGGGTATCATGCCTGGGAGTGTGGGTTACTTTGTCTGCTGGGTACCATGCCTGTGAGTGTGGGTTACCTTGTCTGCTGGGTATCATGCCTGGGAGTGTGGGTTACCTTGTCTGCTGGGTATCATGCCTGGGAGTGTGGGTTACCTTGTCTGCCGGGTATCATGCCTGGGAGTGTGAGGTTACCTTGTCTGCTGGGTATCATGCCTGGGAGTGTGGGTTACCTTGTCTGTTAGGTATCATGCCTGGGAGTGTGAGGTTACTTTGTCTGCTGGGTATCATGCCTGGGAGTGTGAGGTTACTTTGTCTGCTGGGTATCATGCCTGGGAGTGTGGGTTACCTTGTCTGTTAGGTATCATGCCTGGGAGTGTGGGTTACCTTGTCTGTTAGGTATCATGCCTGGGAGTGTGGGTTACCTTGTCTGCTGGGTATCATGCATGGGAGTGTGGGTTACCTTGTCTGCTGGGTATCATGCCTGGTAGTGTGGGTTACCTTGTCTGCTGGGTATCATGCCTGGGAGTGTGGGTTACCTTGTCTGCTGGGTATCATGCCTGTGAGTGTGGGTTACCTTGTCTGCTGGGTATCATGCCTGGGAGTGTGGGTTACCTTGTCTGTTAGGTATCATGCCTGGGAGTGTGAGCTTACATTGTCTGCTGGGGATCATGCCTGGGAGTGTGAGTTACCTTGTCTGCTGGGCATCATGCCTGGGAGTGTGGGTTACCTTGTCTGCTGGGTATCATGCCTGGGAGTGTGGGTTACCTTGTCTTCTGGGCATCATGCCTGGGAGTGTGGGTTACCTTGTCTGCTGGGTATCATGCCTGGGAGTGTGGGTTACCTTGTCTGCTGGGTATCATGCCTGTGAGTGTGGGTTACCTTGTCTGCTGGGTATCATGCCTGGGAGTGTGGGTTACCTTGTCTGTTAGGTATCATGCCTGGGAGTGTGAGATTACCTTGTCTGCTGGGCATCATGCCTGGGAGTGTGAGTTACCTTGTCTGCTGGGCATCATGCCTGGGAGTGTGGGTTACCTTGTCTGCTGGGTATCATGCCTGGGAGTGTGGGTTACCTTGTCTTCTGGGCATCATGCCTGGGAGTGTGGGTTACCTTGTCTGCTGGGTATCATGCCTGGGAGTGTGGGTTACCTTGTCTGTTAGGTATCATGCCTGGAAGTGTGGGTTACCTTGTCTGTTAGGTATCATGCCTGGGAGTGTGGGTTACCTTGTCTGCTGGGTATCATGCCTGGGAGTGTGGGTTACCTTGTCTGCTGGGTATCATGCCTGGGAGTGTGGGTTACGTTGTCTGCTGGGTATCATGCCTGTGAGTGTGGGTTACCTTGTCTGCCGGGTATCATGCCTGGGAGCGTGAGGTTACCTTGTCTGCTGGGTATCATGCCTGGGAGTATGGATTACCTTGTCTGCTGGGTATCATGCCTGGGAGTGTGGGTTACCTTGTCTGCTGGGCATCATGCCTGGGAGTGTGGGTTACCTTGTCTGCTGGGTATCATGCCTGGGAGTGTGGGTTACCTTGTCTGTTAGGTATCATGCCTGGAAGTGTGGGTTACCTTGTCTGTTAGGTATCATGCCTGGGAGTGTGGGTTACCTTGTCTGCTGGGTATCATGCCTGGGAGTGTGGGTTACGTTGTCTGCTGGGTATCATGCCTGGGAGTGTGGGTTACCTTGTCTGCTGGGTATCATGCCTGGGAGTGTAGGTTACCTTGTCTGCTGGGTATCATGCCTGGGAGTGTGGGTTACCTTGTCTGCCGGGTATCATGCCTGGGAGTGTGAGGTTACCTTGTCTGCTGGGTATCATGCCTGGGAGTATGGATTACCTTGTCTGCTGGGTATCATGCCTGGGAGTGTGGGTTACCTTGTCTGCTGGGTATCATGCTTGGGAGTGTGGATTACCTTGTCTGCTGGGTATCATGCCTGGGAGTGTGGGTGACCTTGTCTGTTGGGTATCATGCCTGGGAGTGTGGGTTACCTTGTCTGCTGGGTATCATGCCTGGGATTGTGAGGTTACCTTGTCTGCAGGGTATCATGCCTGGGAGTGTGGGTTACCTTGTCTGCTGGGTATCATGCCTGGGAGTGTGAGGTTACCTTGTCTGCTGGGTATCATGCCTGGGAGTGTGAGGTTACCTTGTCTGCTGGGTATCATGCCTAGAGAAAGCGCTTTCTTCGTCTGCTGGGTATCGCCCCGTATCTACCAGGTATAATCTCGCGTCTGCTAGGTACCACCTTCCGAAACGTCGACAACTACGAGAAACGTACTGCTTTCACAACTACAGACGTACAAAGTTCACTCACCCTTTGACTGTCTGGTGACGCAGGAACCCAACTGGGAAACTTTGCTTAAAAAACTTTCTGTTTGCCGAAGAAGAAGTTCCAGGAGCTGTGTTTGACTTACACGGCTTTTTTATCTTCCAGTCTGAAGTCCCTTGTAGTTATTCCTTTTCCAGTACAGATTCATAAGTATGTATATACATATATATATATATATATATATATATATATATATATATATATATATATATATATATATATATATATATATATATATATATATATATATATATATATATATATAGAAATCACAATAAATATGATAAATACCACAGTAATAAGGAGAGTAAAGGAAGAGATGGTAGAGAGTAATAACGGTTTGGTTTAGAGGATTAGAAAGGGATTCGACTTGATGACTGGAATGCTCTCACTCCAGGACTGGAAAAATCTGACTGGAAGACTGGAATGTGTTGCAATAAAGATACTGATTTGTTGCACATGTGACTTGTTCTTTATCTGATGTAGTTTATTTTTTTTTTAATTTTCCGATTAACATTTTCCGATAATTGTTCCAATTCAGTGTTTTTGGTAATATTTTCTTTTTAACGAGTGTTCTAAATTCCACCTCTGAGTGCCTAACATTTCACTATTAAAAAAATTCTCATTTTCTTGTTATGTCTCTAATTAGTCAATTAACACTGGGTTTTTTCAAGGCATTTTTCTCCAGTTTTCCCTAATCGGTGCCATAAAAATTTTGTGTAATGTTCAAATATTCTTATTAATAAGTGAATAATATATTTCATAATATATAATTAGTTTCGCATCAAAATGGTTAAGAATACAATAATCAAAATTTTTTGATTTTTGTAAAAATCTGAAAATATATTACATTGGATACAGATTTGTGGTACACAGTAACCTATAATTCAAGTTAAAACTATGTTGTCATCAGCAAATGTCTGAGACACATTAATGAGGTTCATGGATTCAATACATCAGTCACATACATAATGCACACAGGATCTCATACATATGGCGAGAAATGCAATATTAAAATCGTCCATCACAGGATTAACTTCACGAGTTGCTCTCACTTCTCGACCTGCCACGAGAGGTCCAGTTTTTGGTGCGTCTGGAATTGATTCTTCGGGGTCGAGTGTCGTCTTCCGCCTCCGGCAGGATGTCGGGGAAAACGCGTGCGGATTCTTGGGGTGAAGAGCCGACGCTGGTGGTGACGTTGGCTAGTGCTGAAAGAGCCTCTATTTCCACGTCAGTCAGCGGGTTGTGGGTAGATTTCGTGGAGCTGTGGTCATCAGTGGCGCCCTCTTTTGAAGTCTTCTTGGGTGTGTTTATAGTATTCGGTCTGGTAACTCTCCTGGTGGGGCTTCTGCTGTTGTTAGAGCCACCAGGGTGGCTGGTGGATCTATTACTCTGAGATAAAGTGCCTGACGAGGATGCTGCAGATGAAGACTCAGAAGAGAGAAGGGCGTCGTCCTTGTTGTTGCTAACTCTAGACACGCTGGATTTAATGCTCGTTCCTACTACTCGAAGATTCCGACCCGATGAAACACCAGAGTTTTCGGCAGTGCTGCTCAAATTATCTTCTGTTGTGATTGACGATAAAGACAAAGAAGAATCAGAGGACGACGAAACTGAATTACGAGACGATGAAGAACGGGATGCCGCTGAAAATGATGATGCAGGTGACGATGCAGAATCAGAATTAGTAACTGTTGGCGTGTTTCCGTGTGATAAAGGAGTTACCTTCTTCAGGACCCTCCTGCGGCTGCTAGAAGCATGATCTGTCCTTACAGTCCCTCTTCTCTGGCTTTGAAATTCATTCGAAAAAGAAGAGTCACTGGAGTCGGATATGGAAGCCGAGGCTGGTGTCGTTGTCACTTCATTCGTGGGGAGAGTTTCTTTACGAGAACTACCTCTTCTGTTACTATTCCTGCTTCTTTGAAATGGAGCCGGGACGGGTGTTGCTGTTGCTGGGGCTTCTGTTGTTATCACTGAAGGCTGACGTACTGCCAAGGGCCTCAATCTTTCACGAGATGTCCCTCTCGATGACTGAGTCACTGTGGCAGGTGTGGTCGTAGCCACGTCATTGATGCGCCTCGAGTTTCTTCTTTGACCGTTAATTGACCTGGAGGACCCAACTGCAGGAGGCGTATCGGTAGCAGTTTCCTTTGGGTCTTCTGTTGTACTTTTCTCTGATTTATTCTTAGTTTTTGGGATAAATCTCACTGAAAGGATTCTGGCGTTGGCAAGAGCTGGATTAAATTTCGCTAGAGCTTCCAAGGCTATCTGATGCTTTCTCTTCTCCTCGTCTTCTTGGTTTGTTGTAGCTGGGGTCGAGACTTGGGGGGTACCAAGTTCGTGTCTTCCACGAGGCCTCGGGCTTGGAGTGGAGGCCTGGGGGGTGCCAAGTTCGTGTCTTCCACGAGGCCTTGGGGCTGAGGAGGATATTTCTGTGGTGTCAACTTCTTGACTTCCACGAGATCCCGGGCGGCCGTTAATAACGATTTTCTTCTTTACAACCTTCCTGGCACCAGAGGACTGACTGCTCTCCTCACCACCAACTGCCACCTCGGCGCCACCGTCACTACTAACAACAGAAGCTTCTGACACTAAATCTGGCTGAGGATCGCGCAGTCTTTGAGAGGTTGTTCCTCTTGAGCTTGTAACGCGGCGACGGCTGCCAGCCGGTGTGAATGGCGTTACCTGCACACCGGCTGCTCTGACGGTAACTGGAGGAGTAGCTTGAGTTGTGGTTGGCAAGTTATTGGTCTTGTGATGTCGAGAAGTTGGTTTTGAGGGTTGGGTATTATCCTTTGAAATATCTTGCGATGGCCCTTCAGGAACGGAAGGCGCTGAAGAGGGATCGGTCGACGAGGTCGTCAAGCGGCCTCTGCCTCGCCTCCTGCTGTTCTTAACTGAGGTAAGTGAGTTACTAGTTAAGGAACTACTTGAACTCTGGGACTCAAGTGCTCGTGAGCGAACGTTGGAAACTGTTTGGCTAGGATCAACAGACAATGAAATTTCTGGCCTGTATGTAGTGGGGAGTGTGTCATGAGCTTCACTCTCTTCCAGGAAGCTTGTTTCGGTTGTGAATTCACTCTCAAACTCCGTCGTTGTATAATAATCTTCGTTTTGTTTCGGCTCTTCTACGGCGGAAGTCATTCTGTTGCTGTTGAAACCATTCACGGAAGTAGATCCCAAGCTATTGGTCCTTACCAGGTGTTGAGCGGTAAAGCCAGTGTCCGTCTTTTGCGTGTTTACGAATGGTGATGATTCACGAATTCCCGGCGAGGTGTTGAATCCTCGTACAGGACTGGATCCCTGAGCGCCGAAGGATTCTTGAGCTCTTGAAGGTCCACGAGACTTTGAAGCTAAGGATGCTCCGCGAATCCTTGTTGAGGGACTTAACCTTTGTGTATCTGACGATGATGAAGAGCCATGAACTCTTGAAGATTCACTAGGTATTTGAAGAGAAAAATTAGGTTCTCGATCAACAGTCGATTCACGCAAGCCAGAAGAACTACTTGACGTGAGGATATTAGATGTTTGTAATCCTGAAGAACTGGGCTTTTGCTCACCACTGAACGCTGCTGTTCCTTGAAACCCTCCTACACTTGATACACCAACAAAAGAATTTACAGAATTCGATGCAAACTTTGAGGAAGTGTCAATAGCATTGTCTGCTTGACCTGGTGTTCCAGAAGCTGTTTGATGCACAGATGGGGACTCAAGGCTGTTCGCCTTGGAAGGCACTTGTCTTGAGGTCCCAGATCCCCCACGTGTACTTGCAAGTCTCTGATTTCCTCTTGGAATATTATTATTTACGCTTTTAATGTTCTGATTTGTCCATTGTGAGGAAAGCAGGAGGAATGGACTGGGCTGGAACTTCTTTTTGCCTCGATTTCTAGTGACATTAAAGACATGAAGGTCAAGAGTTCCTTCGGTAGTGAATGAGAAACCTCGTTTAGCAGCTGCTATTGCTGCTGCAGCCTCTTCAGCCATTGCTGCTTCTGCTGCTCTTGCGGCATGAAAAGCGCTAATATGTCCCATATCTACAGAAACTTCATCATTTTCAGTTGATATTTTTTTAGTTCCTCTTGAAGACCCTCTTACTCCAGAAGAGGACGAAACGGATTCTTTAGGACCACCTAAAGATACAGATCCCTGCGTACCTGAAGATTCACTTTGACCATTTACTTTCCCAAAGTTTAACGTTCCTCTTCCGTCAATGGTACTATGTGATGCTTCCCCAGAAAATGATGAGGTATTAGCTGTTTCACTTCTCCTAGATGATCCTCTGCTACTTTCATTACCGATGCTTGAGGCGCTGGATGATGCTGATGTGGATTCAAACCCTTGGAAACTCACTGTTCTGTGACCGTCAGAGGAAACGCTTCCAGATTCTTGGAAACTGGTCGATTCGTGACCACTTACAGAAGAAGTGGATCCTTGAACGGTTGCTGTTCCAAAAACTCTAGACCCTTGAGTATTTGTTGTTCCACGGACTCCAGCTGAAGCACCAGATCCGTGACCATTTACAGGAACACTGGAGCCCTGGAAGCTCCCTGATCCACGAACTCTCGGTGAAGCAGTAGATCCATGAGTGGAAGACGATCCAGTTGATCTCAGTATATCAGAAGAATCCCTGATATTCTGGGAGGTAGTAAAACCTGAAGCCCCAGCTGACGACGTGGAGGCAAGTACTGAATTTCCGGTGAAGGACGAACCTCTGGAAAGTGATGAGTCGAAGCCATCTCGCGGCCCATAGAACCTGGCGTCATTAAAGTTTCGCTCGGCTTCGAACGGCGTCTCAGTGGTGATGAAGACCTCATAACTGTTGTCGTCGAAGTACTCCGTTGTGGTCGGAATAGTGACGCTACTGCTGGAAGGAGGGTGAACGTTGGTTGAGGGATGTTGGAGACTGGTGGAGGGACGGCGAATGCTGGTGGAGGGATGGTGAAGACTGGTGGACCGCGTCTCTCCTCCAACTCTAATTACTCCGGCGGAGGAACCAGGACTCTGAAGGGCTGTTGAAGAGCCTGAGGTTAGTGGAGTCGATGATGGGTGGACGGAGGAAGACTTTCGGGTTGGAGAACTTAGTTGATGGGTTGTGAAGACGGTTGGTTGGGTAAACGACACTGACTGATGAGTTGGTGGGAGGGTAGGAGAGAATGGTTGATGGGCAGGTTGATGAATATGAGATAATGGTTGATGGGAAGGTTGATGAGTAGGAGAGAATGGTTGATGGGCAGGTTGATGAGTAGGAGAGAGCAGTTGATGGGCAGGTTGGTTAGTAGGAGAGAATGGTTGATGGATAGGCTGACGAGTTGGAATTACTGGTTTCAACGTGAGAGTAGATGAAGCTACTGATGAACCGATGCTTCCTGGAGCACCCAATGAAAAAGATACCGACCCTCGTTCTTTGGAGTCTGTTGAGATACGATTGTTGTCGAGGTTTCCAGGTCCTGATGCAGACTGCGACCTTCCTCTTGAGGACAAAGACGATCCTCTGATTCTTCCAGTTGTCGAAGAACTGTCCTCGCCTCCAGCACCAGAAGCAGCACCGTGAGTGTGACTGCCGGTAAACAACGAGCCTTGATCATGGAAAGTTTTGTCCTCTGATTTCACCGACTTAAAATTTTCAGTGTGAACGGCCGTGATTAAAGAATGGGCGTTTGCTGGGGATGGTTGTGCGAAACCTATAGACGAACCTTGGATGTTGTTGACACCACCTTCAGAGGAAAATGAAAATGACCCAATGCTGTTGATGGAGGCTTTGCTGCTTTGGCCTGAAGTAGAGATCGGTCTACGACTGACAGAGACGATAGAAGGTCCGAAACTGCCTACCGGTGCGGTACTGGTGAACTGCCCATCTGACCCTGCTCTCACAGCTGATGCTGGGGAAGCAGTGGAAAAGAAGAAATGTGCCGGAGTAGCTGGGCTTGTGGAGCTGGAGAACCCAGAGAAATCGTGAGAAGACGAACTAAAGGCGTGTGCACTAGCAGTGGTTGAAGTACCAAAGTTTCCGGTCGAGACACGCGGTTCGTGCGCTCCTCCAGGGTGCACATTCTGACGGTTCACTGATTCTTTGGAGAATGTATGTGCTCCAGGAGGTAATATGGGCTCAGTGACTCCCGTGTGACTCGTAAACTGGTTGAAACCATCTGATCCACTCGCAGGTTTCGAATGCTCAGTTCTGAAATCTCCAACGTTGCCTGTGGTCAACCCTATAGCACGATGGCCCGACTGATCGGTAGATGCAGCACTAGAAGAGAACTTTGACTCTGATGATGATCCTCGACTTGCCGCAGAACTGAACGAAGCTCCCGGTGTAGAAGCGGGCCGAGAAGAAAACACAACTGGCTCATCGATCTTAAACTCAGAGTCAAGAGGATCCGGCTTTCCATCACCTTCCGCCGAAGACTGCCGAGACACGCTGGTGCCTGAGTTCGAAGAAAACGAAGACTCGGAGCTTAAGAACTCCGAAGTGGAGATGGAAGACTTCGTTCCCCCCGCACCAGAGAATGCCGAGGAGTCAAATTTGTGAGCTCCGTTGACTGCCACCCTCGGGTCGACAGGCTTCTTCCTCTTGTTGGGTCGCTTGCCAATGTTCTTGTTGAGGTCGTAGAGAGTGTGAGCCTTGTGGCACGGGAACGCCCGAGCCTCGTCTATACACGTTCGTGAGTCCTGGCTGAAGCGAGTCCGGTTTGGACAGAAGAAGCTGCAAAGGAGAACTACGAGTTAGAGTAATGTTCCTCGTTATGCTTAATAATCCACACGATTTAAACTAATAATAATAATAATAATAATAATAATAATAATAATAATAATAATAATAATAATAATAATAACTGGAAAGTCTTCAGCAAAATTAGCATGAGTAAAATCGCTTTCGTTAGTTAGGATCATTCTCTATTTTTTGAAGTATTCTAACATTTCTAAATTAAGAGAAACATTCTGGCAAGATTTTAGTATGATTTTGTACATTAAAAGAAATACTCTATCAAGAATCTGGCAGGATTTATATACTTAACGAAAAATTCTCAAATTTAGCCAGATTTATGTATTGGAGTTCCACGCTTAAACTGGCAGTTATGTACGACCCAGCCTGCCTTCCATACCTGAACTGGAAGGTGTCCAGGATCCTGCCAGTGGCAGTCTTGACCGGCATACAGATGTGGAAGACCTGGCACTTGTGACTCTGATCAGCGTAATAACCATACTCAAGACCATCACAACTGAAGTTGTCGTTGAGTTCCCCCACAACACTCTCAGCCTCCGCAGCAAAGTCGAAAGCCTTCGGACGTGTTGGATTGAGCTGGGGGAGCAAGAAGACGTGGATGAGACGCAGTTGGGTGAGTGGGTGATGGTGTGGCTGGGGCCTGGGTGATATGCTGGCGAGGTGTGGGTTTGACGTGGTGTGGGCGGATGTGGTGATGACAGTGGTGGGTGAGAAAAGAGGGAAGAAGAAAGGAAAGATTGGAAAAGTGAAAGAATCAAGACACACACACACACACACACACACACACACACAGATTGCATTTTCTTGGGCTGTAAGAAGGCGTTTGACACAGTTCCACACAAAAGATTAGTGCAAAAGCTGGAGGACCAGACAGGGATAACAGGGAAGGCACTACAGTGGATCAGGGAATACGTGTAAGGAAGACAACAGAGTGTCAGAGTGGGCACCTGTGACGAGTGGGGTTCCACAGGGGTCAGTCCTAAGACCGGTGCTGTTTCTGGTAATTGTGAACGACATGACGGAAGGAATAGACTCCGAAGTGTCCCTGTTTGCAGATGACGTAAAGTTGATGAGAAGAATTCAATCGGACGAGGACTAGGCAAAACTACTAAGGGATCTGGACAGACTGCAAGCCTGGTCCAGCAACTGGCTCCTGGAGTTCAACCCTACCAAGTGCAAAGTCATGAAGATTGGGGAAGGACAAAGAGGATCGCAGACGGAGTACAGTGTAGGGGGCCAGAGACTACAAACCTCACTCAAGGAAAAAGATCTTGGGGTGAGTATAACACCAGGCACATCTCCTGAAGCACACATCAACCAAATAACTGCTGCAGCATATGGGCGCCTAGCAAACCTAAGCACAGCATTCAGACATCTTAATAAGGAATCGTTCAGGACCCTGTACACTGTGTACGTTAGGCCCATATTGGAGTATGCAGCACCAGTTTGGAACCCACGCCTAGCCAAGCATGTAAGGAAACCAGAGAAAGTGCAAAGGTTTGCAACAAAACTAATCCCAGAGCTAAGAGGTATGTCCCACGAGGAGAGGTTAAGAGAAATCGACCTAACGACACTGGAAAACAGGATGTTCCAGAGATGGGACACAGCAACAAGGGGTCACAGCTGGAAGTTGAAGACTCAGATGAATCACAGGGATGTTAGGAAGTATTTCTTCAGTCACAGAGTAGTCAGGAAGTGGAATAGTTTGGGAAGCGATGTAGTGGAGGCAGGATCCATACATAGCTTTAAGAAGATATATGATAAAGCTCATGGAGCGGGAAGAGTGACCTAGTAGCGGCCAGTGAAGAGGCGGGCCCAGGAGCTGTGACTCGACCCTTGCAACCACAACTAGATGAATACACACACACACACACACACACACACACACACGCACACACACACACACACACACACTCACTGTCAGAGGAACCTCGACTCAATTTGAGGAGACGAAATAATCTCGTGTAAGAGCCTGCTGAGGGAAGATGGAGCAAAGGAAGAGGATCCTCGGGGATCCTCGGGGATCCTCGGGGATCCTCGGGGATCCTTCACTGGTGTTGCGTGCACCAGACGATTGATCCAGTCAGGGAGCCCCAGGGATTCTCAGTGATCCTACGCTGGTGTTGCGTGAAACAGAGGGTTGACCTTGGCAGAAAGAGGCAGAGGAAAGGAATGTAGTAATCACAAGTGGGAGAGAATGAGAGAGAGAGAGAGAGAGAGAGAGAGCCAGAACACTGCATCAAGCAGAGTTCAATATTTGCAGAGTGCTTGTCCCACCATCACGTGAAAGTTGGTATGGTTTTTGCACTTACAACTTCAGAGACCAGTCTGTTCCACTGATCAATATCAGCTGCTCAACCCCAACCAAAAAAAAACTTCCCCTCATTAGTGTTGCACCTCTTGTGAGGGAGTTTCTTGCCATTGTTTCTCATAATAGAATCCCGCTGTAGTATAAATTTTGCAACCAACATCCTGCAAGTTTGAATAAAATCTAGTAATCTGGATTCTCTCTCTCTCTCTCTCTCTCTCTCTCTCTCTCTCTCTCTCTCTCTCTCTCTCTCTCTCTCTCTCTCTCTCTCTCTCTCTCTCTCTCTCTCTCTCTCTCTCTCTCTCTCTCTCTCTCTCTCTCTCTCTCTCTCTCTCTCTCTCTCTCTCTCTCTCACGTTTAAATTAATATCTTAATTTAAAACGCAGAAATTTCCTAAAAATCCTAATATCCCTCTCCCCTCCCCATCCCCCTCCAATCCCCCTCTCTATCTCCCTCCTCCCTCTCCCCCTCTCTATCTCCCTCCTCCCTCCACCATCCCTCCCCCTCCCCATCACCACCACAACCACCACCATCGTCACTACCATCAGCACACATCACCACCACTACTACCACACATCACCACTACCACACATCACTACCACACATCACCACCACTACCACACTTCATCATCACCACCACCACACGTCAGCACCACCACCACAAGTCACCACCAAAATCACCACACATCACCACCACCGCCACACACCACCACCACCACACATCACCACCACTACACATCACCACCACTACCACAACTCATCACCACCACCACCACCACACGTCACCACCACCACCGCCACCATACGTCACCACCACCACACTTCACCACCACCACCACCACACACCACCACCACCACCACCACCACACGTCACCACTACCGCCACCACCAGCACCACCACCACACATCACCACCACCACCACACATCATCACCACCACCACACGTCATAACCACCACCACCACACACCACCACACGTCACCACCACCGCCACCACATATCATCACCACCACCACCACCACACGTCGTAACCACCACCACACACCACCACCACCACACGTCACTACCACCACCTCACATCATCACCACTACCAAAAAGGAGGTCAGAGTGACCCATAAAGCGACGTTCCTCATTTCGTGATGAAATCCCAAGAAAATTGTCTCTTTTCCTGGAAGAGATGAGCACTGCTGAGGACAGTGTCCGTGGCAGTGCTCATGACTCTTGATACGAGCACTGCTGAGGACAGTGTCCGTGGCAGTGCTCATGACTCTTGATACGAGCACTGCTGAGGACAGTGTCCGTGGCAGTGCTCATGATTCCTGATACGAGCACTGCTGAGGACAGTGTCCGTGGCAGTGCTCATGACAATGATTCTGTACATTCCACAGAACATTTAACACAATTTACAGATTGTTGCAGTGCCAAAAAAGGGAAGAGAGAGAGAGAAAAAAAAAGCAATAATCTTGTCTAATTTCTGTAATGTATGTGAGAGAGAGAGAGAGAGAGTAATGGGTGTAGTGGAGAACTGGATTTAGCGTGTGTCCCCAGTTCGATTCCCTACATAGAGCTTGCAGTGTAGCCTAAAATACCTTACTTAAGACGACCACACCAAGCGTGCACAACTCATCTAAAGGAGCACTTAACAAATTATTATATAAAGGTCACTAGACACACTAATTAGAACTAAGTAACTGACCTCAAAGGCATAAAAGATAAAATCTCGTTAAAGATCCAAGCATTCATACTAGACAGGCGACCTTGGCCGCCTCACAGCAGATGACACTTCAAGAACAGTTTAACCTGGAATAAGAAGAGAAAGAAGAGAGATCAGAGCAAGAAGAGTTTCCTCCCCAGACACGTAGAGTCAACATCCTACCTCAGTGGAGGCTGGAGCCACACTGGCCACCCTCCGCTGGCTCGCTGGGGTATTTATACCCTGGCGAAAGCAGTGGTATACACTGAATATACACTGAGAGGTGAACATCACTCGCTGTGTATATACACCAAGAACTGTATTGTTTAAACAGTGCATGAAAAATATCTGCAAGAGTTAGTGACACCTACTTGCTGGCGTCCATTCATATAAAATAATTTACTCTAGTGCCCTTCTGGGTAGTTATATATATATATATATATATATATATATATATATATATATATATATATATATATATATATATATATATATATATATATATATATATGTGTGTGTGTGTGTGTGTGTGTGTGTGTGTGTGTGTGTGTGTGTGTGTGTGTGTGTGTGTGTGTGTGTGTGTGTGTGTGTGGGATGAAAAAAGTAATGAAACATGTCCAATACAGTAAAAAAAAAGTTGTGCCTTATTTTGTGATCCTTGGTTACTTTCTTTGTGATTTTGTGTTTCTATGTGCCTTTGTATTCCTTTGTACCTTTCTTTGTGTTTCTTTGTTTCTCTGCGCCTTTGTGCGTTTTTTTATGTTAGTGTCTCTCTTTATGCCTTTGCATTTCTTTGCGTTCATTTCCAAATTCATTGTGCTCCTTTGCACCTTGTCTTTGCGCCTCTTTGCACCTTGTCTTTGCGCCTCTTTGCACCTTGTCTTTGCGCCTCTTTGCACCTTGTCTTTGCGCCTCTTTGCACCTTGTCTTTGCGCCTCTTTGCACCTTGTCTTTGCGCCTCTTTGCACCTTGTCTTTGCGCCTCTTTGCACCTTGTCTTTGCGCCTCTTTGCACCTTGTCTTTGCGCCTCTTTGCACCTTGTCTTTGCGCCTCTTTGCACCTTGTCTTTGGGCCTCTTTGCACCTTGTCTTTGCGCCTCTTTGCGACCCTGGTTTAATTAGTGTCCTCCAGAAGTAGTTGTAGTGGGGTCTGGAATCTCATTATGTGGCCCAAATGTCAACACAAATAGGTGAGTACACACACACACACACACACACACACACACACACACACACACACACACACACACACACACACACACACACACACACAGAGGGTAGCAGAGTTAAGGAGACAGCCACAAGCAGCATCACTCTCAAGAAAGCCTTAATTACATGCTGCAACAACACCGCATCTCCAGGCATCAACACATACAAATAGGGAGACAGAAACACAAACAGGGAGACAAGAACACAAACAGGGAGATGGAAATAGTAACAGGGAGACAGAAACACAAATAGGGTGAGAGAAACACAAACAGGGAGACAGGAACACAAACAGGGAGATAGGGACACAAACAAGGAGACAGGAACACAAACAGGGAGACAGGAACACAAACAGGGAGACAGGGACACAAACAAGGAGACAGGAACACAAACAGGGAGACAGGAACACAAGCAGGGAGACAGAAACACAAGTGTGCTACTATTATTCGGGTTGGGAGGTCATGTCTGTTTGTCGGAGGGGGACGTCCTGTCGGTTTGTCGGGGGCAAGTCCTGTCGGTTTGTCGGGGTGAGGTCCTGTCGGTTTGTCGGGGGTGAGGTCCTGTCGGTTTGTTCGGGAGAAGGTCCTGTCGGAGCGTCGAATGACCCGTCGGGGCGTCTGGTGTGTGTGGGGGAAGACCCTCTCGGCCTGTCGGTCGAAGAAGCGCCATCAGAATCCATTCATTATCTCGGCTAAGTTAACAAGTCTCCGTAATTAACGAATAACTAACGTCCAATTGTTACCTTGGCGTTACTATACGGTAGACTGTTATATCTGACCAATATACATCGTTACCAGTGTTTTATTGACCAATATACATCGTTACAACTGCTTTATTGAGCAATATACACATCCCAAGTGAATTACGCGCCGGAGAATATTGATATTTGCCAGTGGCCGGGACGCAAGCGGTGACGCAACTTTGCATTACCGTCCTCTCTCGTCTCCCCGGGAAGCTGCGTGGTCCCTGCGGATTTAGGGCTTCGCGGTGGGAAATTTAGTCCGTGATTATCTATTAATATTTTTTTGTGTTTATTTTGCCAGATGTTGTTAATGTTTAGTGTGGAATGTTAGTTGGATGAGAGAAACAGGAAAAACATAGTAGATAGATACTGGCCAAGTCCCACAATGTTTCCTCCAGGAGTTACTAACAAGTTTCGCCCCTCTATGTAGAGCTTTATCAAGTCCTGACATTAGTCAGGCTCTACACAGAGCGAAACGTCCTTCCAGTCAAAGCAAGAAACGTTCCTAGGACAGTCACTGCTGGAAATCCTAGCCAAGCGGCTGTTTTGTTTACACTTCGGACGGTGGCCCGTGGCCTGGTTGGCAACGCACTCGCCTCACACACTGTCAGTGGTTCAATCCCCGGCATGAGTGGAAACACTGGCCGTGTTTCCTTACACCTATTATCCGTGTTCACCTAACAAGTAAGTAGGGACCAGGGTGTTAGTTGACCGGTGTGGGTCGCATCCTGGGGGACAAGACTGAAGGACAGCCATCGATGACGCACTGGGTGGATAACCCTCCCTACCCCGGGTTATCCTGGATGGCTAACCCTACGGGGTTAAAAATCCGTTCAAAATCTCATCTTAATGCAACTGTAATCGTCTCAGCGTGAGCTACAGATTTCTTTTAAGAATATGAGAAGGGAGGAGCACTGCAGAAGGTTTACTTACCCACACTAGGCAGGTACTTCTCAAACCCAAACCCAGTAACAAAAATATTTTCTCAAACCCATTATCAGTGCTGCCTGGGAAATAAGCTTTGACAACTCTATTTACTCACGTGCTATGAGGTAGAGGGGGCTGGGCTTGTGGGATACGTGGATGTGTCTTGGAAGTTGCAGCCACCGAAGCACATATAGTATGTATGCTACATATGTATCATTTACAAAGATATATGTACTGCATGGTTGCTGCCGACTCTGTCTCGGGATGCTGCTTCCTGAACACACATACACACACAGGCAGGATCCATACATAGTTTTAAGCAGAGGTATGATAAAGCTCACAGTACAGGGAGAGTGACCTAGTAGCGACCAGTGAAGAGGCGGGGCCAGGAGCTGTGAATCGACCCCTGCAACCTCAACTAGGTGAGTACAACTAGGTGAGTACACACACACACACACACACGCGCACAAACACACACACACACACACACACACACACACACACACACACACACACACACACACACACACACACACACACACACAAACAAACACACACACACACACACACACACACACACACACACACACACACACACACACACACACACACACACACACACACACACACACACACACACACACACACACACACACACACACACACACACACACACACACACACTCTAAACTTGGGATAGTGAGTGTTGCCTGTATGATGTGAGGGCGAGATAGTGAGTGTTGCCTGCAGGATGTGAGGGTAGAGATAGTGAGTGTTGCCTGCAGGATGAGAGGGAGAGATAGTGAGTGTTGCCTGCAGGATGTGAGGGTAGAGATAGTGAGTGTTGCCTGCAGGATGAGAGGGAGAGATAGTGAGTGTTGCCTGCAGGATGTGAGGGTAGAGATAGTGAGTATTGCCTGCAGGAAGTGAGGGTAGAGAGGATGTGAGGGTAAAGATAGTGAGTGTTGCCTGCAGGATGAGAGGGAGAGATAGTGAGTGTTGCCTGCAGGATGTGAGGGTAGAGATAGTGAGTGTTGCCTGCAGGATGTGAGGGAGAGATAGTGAGAGGATGTGAGGGTAGAGATAGTGAATGTTGCCTGCAGGATGTGAGGGAGAGATAGTGAGTGTTGCCTGCAGGATGTGAGGGAGAGATAGTGAGTGTTGCCTGCAGGATGTGAGGGAGAGATAGTGAGTGTTGCCTGCAGGATGTGAGGGAGAGATAGCGAGTGTTGCCTGCAGGATGTGAGGGTAAAGATAGTCAGTGTTGCCTGCAGGATGTGAGGAGAGACAGTGAGTGTTGCCTGCAGGATGTGAGGGTAGAGATAGTGAGTGTTGCCTGCAGGATGTGAGGGAGAGATAGTGAGTGTTGCCTGCAGGATGTGAGGGTGAGATAGTGAGTGTTGCCTGCAGGATGTGAGGGAGAGATAGTGAGTGTTGTCTGCAGGATGTGAGAGTAGAGACAGTGAGTGTTGCCTGCAGAATGTGAGAGTAGAGACAGTGAGTGTTGCCTGCAGGATGTGAGTGTAGAGATAGTGAGTGTTGCCTGCAGGATGTGAGGGTAGAGATAGTGAGTGTTGCCTGCAGGATGTGAGGGTAGAGATAGAGAGGATAGTGAGTGTTGCCTGCAGGATGTGAGGGTAGAGATAGTGAGTGTTGCCTGCAGGATGTGAGGGTAGAGATAGTGAGTGTTGCCTGCAGGATGTGAGGGAGAGATAGTGAGTGTTGCCTGCAGGATGTGAGGGTAGAGATAGTGAGTGTTGCCTGCAGGATGTGAGGGTAGAGATAGTGAGTGTTGCCTGCAAGATGTGAGGGAGAGATAGAGATAGTGAGTGTTGCCTGCAGGATGTGAGGGTAGAGATAGTGAGTGTTGCCTGCAGGATGTGAGGGTAGAGATAGTGAGTGTTGCCTGCAGGATGTGAGGGTAGAGATAGTGAGTGTTGCCTGGAGGATAGGATGTGAGGTTGCTTGCAGGATGTGATAGTGAGTGTTGCCTGCAGGATTTGAGGGAGAGATAGTGAGTGTTGCCTGCAGGATGTGAGGGTAGAGATAGTGAGTGTTGCCTGCAGGATGTGAGGGTAGAGATAGTGAGTGTTGCCTGCAGGATGTGAGGGTAGAGATAGTGAGTGTTGCAGGATGTGAGGGTAGAGATAGTGAGTGTTGCCTGCAGGATGTGAGAGCAGAGATAGTGAGTGTTGCCTGCAGGATGTGAGGGTAGAGATAGTGAGTGTTGCCTGCAGGATGTGAGGGAGATAGAGTAGTGTGAGGGTAAAGATAGTGAGTGTTGCCTGCAGGATGTGAGGGTAGAGATAGTGAGTGTTGCCTGCAGGATGTGAGGGTAGAGATAGTGAGTGTTGCCTGCAGGATGTGAGGGTAGAGATAGTGAGTGTTGCCTGCAGGATGTGAGGGTAGAGATAGTGAGTGTTGCCTGCAGGATGTGAGGGTAGAGATAGTGAGTAGTTGCCTGCAGGATGTGAGGGTAGAGATAGTGAGTGTTGCCTGCAGGATGGATGTGAGGGTAGAGATAGTGAGTGTTGTTGCCTGTAGGATGTGAGGGTAGAGATAGTGAGTGTTGCCTGCAGGATGTGAGGGAGAGATAGTGAGTGTTGCCTGCAGGATGTGAGGGTAGAGATAGTGAGTGTTGCCTGCAGGATGTGAGGGTAGAGATAGTGAGTGTTGCCTGCAGGATGTGAGGGTAGAGATAGTGAGTGTTGCCTGCAGGATGTGAGGGTAGAGATAGTGAGTGTTGCCTGCAGGATGTGAGGGTAGAGATAGTGAGTGTTGCCTGCAGGATGTGAGGGTAGAGATAGTGAGTGTTGCCTGCAGGATGTGAGGGTAGAGATAGTGAGTGTTGCCTGCAGGATGTGAGGGAGAGATAGTGAGTGTTGCCTGCAGGATGTGAGGGTAGAGATAGTGAGTGTTGCCTGCAGGATGTGAGGGAGAGATAGTGAGTGTTGCCTGCAGGATGTGAGGGTAGAGATAGTGAGTGTTGCCTGCAGGATGTGAGGGAGAGATAGTGAGTGTTGCCTGCAGGATGTGAGGGTAGAGATAGTGAGTGTTGCCTGCAGGATGTGAGGGAGAGATAGTGAGTGTTGCCTGCAGGATGTGAGGGTAGAGATAGTGAGTGTTGCTTGCAGGATGTGAGGAGAGATAGTGAGTGTTGCCTGCAGGATGTGAGGGTAGAGATAGTGAGTGTTGCCTGCAGGATGTGAGGGTAGAGATAGTGAGTGTTGCCTGCAGGATGTGAGGGAGAGATAGTGAGTGTTGCCTGCAGGATGTGAGGGTAGAGATAGTGAGTGTTGTCTGCAGGATGTGGGGGAGATATAGTGAGTATTGCCTGCAGGATGTGAGGGAGAGATAGTGAGTGTTGCCTGCAGGATGTGAGGGTAGAGATAGTGAGTGTTGCCTGCAGGATGTGAGGGAGAGATAGTGAGTGTTGCCTGCAGGATGTGAGGGTAGAGATAGTGAGTGTTGCCTGCAGGATGTGAGGGTAGAGATAGTGAGTGTTGCCTGCAGGATGTGAGGGTAGAGATAGTGAGTGTTGCCTGCAGGATGTGAGGGAGAGACAGTGAGTGTTGCCTGCAAGATGTGAGGGTAGAGATAGTGAGTGTTGCCTGCAGGATGTGAGGGAGTAGAGATAGTAGAGTGTTGCCTGCAGGATGTGAGGGTAGAGATAGTGAGTGTTGCCTGCAGAGAGTGTTGCCTGCAGGATGTGAGGGTAGAGATATTGAGTGTTGCCTGCAGGAAGTGAGGGAGAGACAGTGAGTGTTGCCTGCAAGATGTGAGGGTAGAGATAGTGAGTGTTGCCTGCAGGATGTGAGGGAGGAATAGTGAGTGCTGCCTGCAGGATGTGAGGGAGTGATAGTGAGTGTCGCCTGCAGGATGTGAGGGTAGAGATAGTGAGTGTTGCCTGCAGGATGTGAGGGAGAGATAGTGAGTGTTGCCTGCAGGATGTGAGGGAGAGATAGTGAGTGTTGCCTGCAGGATGTGAGGGTAGAGATAGTGAGTGTTGCCTGCAGGATGTGAGGGAGAGATAGTGAGTGTTGCCTGCAGGATGTGAGGGAGAGATAGTGAGTGTTGCCTGCAGGATGTGAGGGAGAGATAGTGAGTGTTGCCTGCAGGATGTGAGGGAGAGATAGTGAGTGTTGCCTGCAGAATGTGAGGGAGAGATAGTGAGTGTTGCCTGCAGGATGTGAGGGAGAGATAGTGAGTGTTGCCTGCAGGATGTGAGGGAGAGATAGTGAGTGTTGCCCGCAGGATGTGAGGGAGAGATAGTGAGTGTTGCCTCCAGGATGTGAGGGAGAGATAGTGAGTGTTGACTGCAGGATGTGAGGGTAGAGATAGTGAGTGTTTCCTGCAAGATGTGAGGGAGAGATAGTGATTGTTGCCTGCAGGATCTGAGGGAGAGATAGTGAGTGTTGCCTGCAGGATGTGAGGGTAGAATTAGTGAGTGTGGCCTGCAGGATGTGAGGGAGAGATAGTGAGTGTTGCCTGCAGGATGTGAGGGAGAGATAGTGAGTGTTGCCTGCAGGATGTGAGGGTAGAGATAGTGAGTGTTGCCTGCAGGATGTGAGGGTAGAGATAGTGAGTGTTGCCTGCAGGATGTGAGGGTAGAGATATTGAGTGTTGCCTGCAGGATGAGGGAGAGACAGTGAGGGCCTGCAGAGATAGTGAGTGTTGCCTGCAGGATGTGAGGGAGGAATAGTGAGAGGATGTGAGGGAGAGATAGTGAGTGTTGCCTGCAGGATGTGAGGGTAGAGATAGTGAGTGTTGCCTGCAGGATGTGAGGGAGAGATAGTGAGTGTTGCCTGCAGGATGTGAGGGTAGAGATAGTGAGTGTTGCCTGCAGGATGTGAGGGTAGAGATAGTGAGTGTTGCCTGCAGGATGTGAGGGTAGAGATAGTGAGTGTTGCCTGCAGGATGTGAGGGTAGAGATAGTGAGTGTTTCCTGCAGGATGTGAGGGAGTGTTGCCTGCAGGAAGTGAGGGAGAGACAGTGAGTGTTGCCTGCAAGATAGTGTTGCCTGCAGGATGAGTGTGAGGGAGAGATAGTGAGTGCCTGCAGGATGTGAGGGTAGAGATAGTGAGTGTTGCCTGCAGGATGTGAGGGAGAGATAGTGAATGTTGCCTGCAGGTTGTAACAGAGAGATAGTGAGTGTTACCTGCAGGATGTGAGGGAGAGATAGTGAGTGTTGCCTGCAGGTTGTAACAGAGAGATAATAAGTGTTACCTGCAGTATGTAAGGGAGAGATAGTGAGTGTTGCCTACAGGATATGAGGGAGAGATAGTGAATGTTGCCTGCAGGTTGTAACAGAGAGATAATAAGTGTTACCTGCAGTATGTAAGGGAGAGATAGTGAGTGTTGCCTACAGGATATGAGGGAGAGATAGTGAATGTTGCCTGCAGGATGTGAGGGAGAGATAGTGAGTGTTGCCTGCAGGATGTGAGGGTAGAATTAGTGAGTGTGGCCTGCAGGATGTGAGGGAGAGATAGTGAGTGTTGCCTGCAGGATATGAGGGAGAGATAGTGAGTGTTGCCTGCAGGGTTTGAGGGAGAGATAGTGAGTGTTGATTGCAGGATGTGAGGGAGAGACAGTGAGTGTTGTCTGCAGGATGTGAGGGGAGAGATAGTGAGTGTTGCCTCTAGGATGTGAGGGGAGAGAGAATGAGTGTTTCCTGCAGGTTGCTACGGAAAGATAGTAACTGTTGCCTGCAGGATGTGAGGGAGAGATAGTGAGTGTTGCCTGCAGGATGTGAGGGGAGAGATACTGACTGTTTCCTGCAGGATGTGAAGGAGAGATAGTGAGTGTTCCCTGCAGGATGTGAGAGAGAGATAGTGAGTGTTGATTGCAGGATGTGAGGAAGATACAGTGAGTGTTGCCTGCAGGATGTGAGTTGAGAGAGAATGAGTGTTTCCTGCAGGTTGCTACGGAAAGATAGTAACTGTTGCCTGCAGGATGTGAGGGAGAGATAGTGAGTGTTGCCTGCAGGATGTGAGGGGAGAGATACTGACTGTTTCCTGCAGGATGTGAAGGAGAGATAGTGAGTGTTCCCTGCAGGATGTGAGAGAGAGATAGTGAGTGTTGCCTGCAGGATGTGAGGGAGAGATAGTGAGTTTTGCCTGCAGGATCTGAGGTTAGAGATAGTGAGTGTTGCTTGCAGGATGTGAGGGACAGATATTGAGTGTTGCCTGCAGGATGTGAAGGAGATATAGTTAGCGTTGCCTGCTGGATGTGAGAGGAAAGATAATGAGTGTAGCCTGCAGAATGTGGGGGAGAGATAGTGAGTGTTGCCTGCAGGTATCTACAGAAAGATAGTAACTGTTGCCTGCAGGATGTGAGGCGAGAAACAGTGAATGTTACCTGCAGGATGTGAGGCGAGAGATACCAATTTATCTGCATGTCTCCAAGACAGCCTCCTCCGTCTCGCTTATCATCTCAAGCGACTGGAGACAAACCCGGCATTACAGCCGTTATTAATACTGAAATTTACGAGTCTCCAGCTCACACATTATCTGGTCAAGCTTCAGTGAGCTTCGTGTAATAAATTGGTTGGCTTATTAAGCTCTAAGCTTAACTGTAACACGAGGTTCATCAAGCGTCATCAGTCACTACAGGAGGGTCAATAAGACTGTCACCTGCACAACACCAGTCATTATACGAGGGTCATTAAGACTGTCACCTGCACAACACCAGTCATTATACGAGGGTCATTAAGACTGTCAACTGTACAACACCAGTCGTTATACGAGGGTCATTAAGACTGTCACCTGTACAACACCAGTCGTTATACGAGGGTCATTAAGACTGTCACCTGTACAACACCAGTCATTATACGAGGGTCATTAAGACTGTCACCTGCACAACACCAGTCGTTATACGAGGGTCATTAAGACTGTCACCTGCACAAGACCAGTCGTTACACGAGGGTCATTAAGACTGTCACCTATACAACACCAGTCATTATACGAGGGTCATTAAGACTGTCACCTGTACAACACCAGTCATTACACGAGGGTCATTAAGACTGTCACCTGCACAACACCAGTCATTACACGAGGGTCATTAAGACTGTCACCTGTACAACACCAGTCATTATACGAGGGTCATTAAGACTGTCACCTGTACAACACCAGTCGTTACACGAGGGTCATTAAGACTGTCACCTGCTGAAGATATCGTAATTATCAGTACCCATGGCTTCAGGGATGCTGACCTGACCTCATCTACTCACCCTTCTGCTGGGGTCACCGAGGGCAGATCTGGTCACCATGATCACCAGCACCACCACCACTGTGGTCACCCCCGCCATTCTCTTGACCTCGGGGTCACCTCCACACACCCCTGGGAATTCCTCCAGAAGGTAACTGTTGTGTTGAGGAGGAGGTGAGACCAGGTCAAGGGGAGGTCACGAAGGTCAACCAATGCAATCTGTAGAGAAGAAATAAACCAGAATTTTCAATGTATATATATATATATATATATATATATATATATATATATTCCTTCTCATTGTGAAATGAATTTCTCTCTCTTTCTCTCTCTCTCTCTCTCTCTCTCTCTCTCTCTCTCTCTCTCTCTCTCTCTCGCTTTCTCCTCCTCCTCCTCCTCCGACTATCACAATTAATTAGCGGGTCCTTAATACCATAATTACACCTCCTGTGGGAGTCCTGGGTCTCCAGTACTGAAGATCACAAAGGTCACCTCCTCCACCACTAGCACCGCAGCGCCTCTGCTCATAACTGTGCCTGAATTCCAAAGGTCTCTTCCAAGCCTTTGTAATGTATGCACTCTTGCTAACATTAAATTCTCTTAAATGAACAGTTTCTTGACTGTGTGTGTGTGTGTGTGTGTGTGTATGTATGTATAGTTGTGTAAATTTATATAGTTCCAAATTTTCATAGAAGAGAAACACGTGTGCAGCATTGCAAGACAAGCCACAAGGGTCAAAATTTCACTACATTCCAATAGGCATGTCGACCTTGTAGGAACCGGACTGACCCTCAACAAGCATCACCTTCCTTCCTTCCCTTCCCCTCGCCCTTCAAAGGGAATGGGGGCGGTGCTCCCTATATATATATATATATATATATATATATATATATATATATATATATATATATATATATATATATATATATATATATATATATATATATATATATATATATATATATATATGAAAATATATACATATATATGTATATATTTACAAGAGTTAGCGGTAAAAAAGGTCATCTGGTATCACGATTTCTTTATTTAACTTAAAGAAAACGACGACCGTGACTTTTGTAGCACCGACTCAAAAAGAAATATGTTACTGTGGAGGAAACTAAATTAACAACGAGATTTTTATACCTTAGGCAAAGATCATTTGTTGTGTCCTGATTATGGCTGTGTACACTGTGAGGTGTGTTTCTCAGGGTATGTACACTGTGAGGTGTATGTTTGTGTATGTACACTGTGAGGTGTATGTTTGTGTATATACACTGTAATGTGTATGTTCCTCGGTGTACTCACCTATTTGTACTCACCTATTTGTGGCTGCAGGGGTCGATTCATAGCTCCTGGCCCCGCCTCTTCGCTGATTGCTACTACTAGGTGTATATACACTGTTATGTACATGTTTTTGTATGTACACTGTGAGGTGTATGTTCTCTGTATATATACACTGTGAGGTGTATGTTTCTCAGTGTATATACACTGTCAGGTGCTTCTCAGTGTATATACATTGTCAGGTGCTTCTCAGTGTATATACATTGTCAGGTGTTTCTCAGTGTATATACATTGTCAGGTGCTTCTCAGTGTATATACATTGTCAGGTGTTTCTCAGTGTATATACATTGTCAGGTGTTTCTCAGTGTATATACATTGTCAGGTGCTTCTCAGTGTATATACATTGTCAGGTGTTTCTCAGTGTATATACATTGTCAGGTGCTTCTCAGTGTATATACGCTGTCAGATATTTCTCAGTGTATATACACTGTCAAGTGTATGGTTCTCAGTGTATATATACTGAAAGGTGCATATCTCTCAGTATACGTCCTGAGATGTATGTATATACACCTATACGGATGCGTATATACAGTGACAATAGTATATCTCTCAGTGTACATACACTGACAAGTGTATGAGTCACAGACAGCAACACTACTGCTGCTGACGTCTCTTCCCTCAGATGCAGAGATATCTCAATGCTGAAGTTATTCTCTCTCTGTCTCTATCTCTGTGTGTCTCGGTCTCTGTCTGTCTGTGAGCCTGTCTGTTTGCCTGTCTGTCTGTCTGTCTCTCTGTCTCTCTGTCTCTCTATCTCTCTCTCTCTCTCTGTCTCTGTCTCTGTCTCTCTCTCTCTCTCTCTCTCTCTCTCTCTCTCTCTCTCTCTCTCTCTCTCTCTCTCTCTCTCTCTCTCTCTCTCTTTTACACAGAGTTTGACAAGGTTAAGGATCCCTAGCTTTATTGACAAGCTATTTACAGGTTAAGGATTCCTAACTTTATTGACAAGCTAAGAGCTGTTACCTACATCAGCTCATTTGAAAGCATTTTTATTGTTATGAGACATACAAGTAGGGAACAGGATGAAGTTGGAGCCATCTGTGGGCCAGCATTTTCATTTGATCAACTGACTTTATCTCGTTGGCATCATTATGCTGTACGAATGTGTTCCATACTCGAGTCATCCTGGGTATAGAGGATCTCAGATGGAGTGATGTTCTGGAGAAGGGTACAGCCAGAGTGAAGTTGCTGCTTTCTGCCCGTCTTGTGGCATAAAAGCTTGTTTCACGCTGTCCTCGAAGTGGATCCAAGTGTGGTATTTTGACAATATTGGCCTTGTACATAACAGTAAGGCCACCCACATCCCTCCTATGTTGAAGGCTCTGCTGAAATGACAGATCTATCCAGGATGGGTCCAGGCGAGAGATAAGACGTCTTGCTCTGTTCTCTACTCTGTCAAGCAGTCGCAGATGAGAGGGGGGAGGCAGGCAAACCAAGAAAGTGGAGCATTCTCAAGGTATGAGCGTACTTGTGCCTCGTACAGAATCTTGCAACCCCTACTGTCAAGCAGATGCGAGATACGGCGAAGTGCTGTAAGCTTCCTCGCTGCCTTGTTTGCAAGATTTACAACATGGTTCTTCATGGTTAGTTTGGAGTCAAATTTCACCCCAAGGATATCAACTTCTTCTCCAGGTGCCAACACCCTCCCATTCATCCTTACTGCTGCACCGGCATTACCATCATGGTGCCTAGAGACGATCATCATTTGCGTTTTCTCAGGTGCAAATGTTACTTGCCATCTATTTCCCCAAGCTGATATAGCTCTCAGCTGGTGATTGATGTAGCTTAGAGCAGCTGGTATTTCTTCTCTTGGATAAGTGAATGTCAGTGTACAGTCGTCTGCATATGAATGGAATTCTGGGATGAGATGAAGAAGGTCGTTGAAGTAGACATTCCATAACAATGGTCCCAGCACGCTTCCTTGTGGAACACTTGCCCCAATAGGATGTCTTGCTGATTCCGTTCCATTGAGAACTACACTTAGAGATCTACCATGAAGGTAATCACTGAGGAGACATAGCGTAGAGCCTGCAATTCCCAGTGCTTGAAGTTTTGCTAAGAGGCCCTGGTGCCACACCTGGTCGAAAGCGCCAGCAATGTCCAGTGCTACCACACAGCTGACTTTGGATTCATCCAGTGACTGGTGCCACTTAGTGGAGAGGTTTAACAACAGATCAGCAGCAGAGTAACCTTTCCTGAAGCCATACTGACGATCACAAAATAGTGAGTGGTAGTCAAAAAACTCTGTCATTTGTCTTGAGATTATTGTATCAAGGATCTTACCAGTGATTGACAGAAGTGACTCTGGTCTGTAGTTGCTGATTTCTGCTCTGCTCTTCTTTTTGTGAACAGGGACTACATTTGCCTCTTTCCATAGAGAGGGTCATTTACACTGTACTAGGCAGTGCTGAAAGATGCGAGTTAGAGATGCTGCTAGCTTGTCTGCACATCTTCTCAGCAATCTTGGGCTCAACTTGTCTGGGCCCACAGCCTTTTCTTGGTCAAGCGATTGATGAAGGAAATGCACCTCCTCCTGCCTTATTGTCACCAGTGACAGTTTTGACACAGTTCTTGCAGCTAGCCAAGGAGGGTCCCTTGCAGGATCAGGAACTTGCATTTTGGTAGCAAAGTGTTCAGCAAAGAGGTCGGCCTTCTCTTGACTACTAGTAGAGGTGGTCCCATCCTGTCGATTTAGAGGTGGAATGAGTTCATCAGGCAGATAACCTGGTCTGTCCTTGACCAGGGACCACCAGGTTTTGGAGCCTACCCTACCTGATGCTAGCTTTCTTTTAGTGTCCACCTCCCATTTAGCAATGGCCCACTTTTGAACGTCACCCATATGCCTACAGGCTTGCATGTGCAAGTTCCTGTTATAGGTGGTAGGATGTTACACAAATAACCCGCACATAAAAGACAGAAGCTTACGACGACGTTTCGGTCCGACTTGGACCATTGACAAAGTCACACTGTCACAAGTCGGACCGAAACGTCGTCGTAAGCTTCTGTCTTTATGTGCGGATCTTGTATCATCGTTCAGTCACGGTATTGTGCCTTTTTATTTATTTATTAGTGGTAGGATGTCTCTTGTACCTTTGCCATGCTTTGTACTTAGCAGTAGCAGCCTCTCTACAACGAAAGCCAAACCAAGGCTGATCTGTAGGCTTCGTCACATATTGCTGGTGAGGAATGTGTTCTTGTGTAGATTAAGGATGTGTCCAGTGAAGGCTTTCACTTGGTTGTCAACATCCCCTTGGAGAAGAGCATTCCAGTCGGTGGTGGCGAGCTCAGAGCAAAGGGCTGGCCAGTTACCTCTTTCCCATAGACAGGTTGTGTGTGTGGACTCCTCACCTCGTTCTGTTGGGATCTTAAGTGTGGTAAAAACAGCCTTGTGGTCAGACGATCCAACGTAGCCGAGGGGTTGACAAGTGACTATGCCTTCTGCCAGATCACTCACTACTGGGTCAAGGGAGGAGCCAGAGATATGAGTAGGGAAATCAACAAAGTTTCTCATGTCAAACACTGCAAGAAGGTCATCAAAGTCCCTCTGTATAAGGTGCTGGTTGAGGTCACCAACAATTATAATATGTTGACAGTTGTGTTGTAGCAGAAGGGAGTCAATATTTTCCATTAGGAAGTTGATAGGGTCTGCATGTTGCCACTGAGGTCTGTACATTGCACTTGCTAGTACAGAGGTACTAGTGTTTATGTTGCCACTGAGGTCTGTACATTGCACATGCTAGTACAGAGGTACTAGTGTTTATGTTGCCACTGAGGTCTGTACATTGCACTTGCTAGTACAGAGGTACTAGTGTTTATACAGAGCTTGAAGAACATCATTTCAAGATGTGTAGGGGTGGCAACATCAATGTGCTGGGCATGAACACTTTTAGAGAAGCACACAGCAACACCTCCTCCTTGCCCTTGCCTGTCTCTTCTCATCCATGAGGTGTAGCCAGCAATTCTTGCAAAATTTTCTGGAGTCCTGTCATCCAAAAATGTTTCAACAACAGCTATCATGTCGGGACGTCGAGTGTTCACAAAACTATGTGTGAGCTCTCCAACATTAGTAATGAAACCTCTAATGTTGGCCGACAGGATGCTGATAGACTGGCTCCTCATGATGAAGTGGTCAGCTTGAGGTGGTGGGTGTGTAGGGCATGTAAGGTGCCTGCCCTTGAGAGAGGTAGGGTACTGAGGCAGCTGCAGGGATGTAGGTCTGTGGTCTTGTATAAGGCCCAATACCACCTGCTGGGCTGGGTTAGGAGTAGCTAAGTGGGTGACGTGTGAGAGTGTTCACCAATTCAGAGATCCTGCTGGTTTGTTCTGAGAACAGGTCTCTAAACAGGTGGCCCTGTCTGTCAAGTTCCTTTTTCTTCCAACACTGGTCCTCCTGATGTCCTTTCTTGTAGCAGTAATTGCACCTGGTATCTCGCAGGCAGTTGTTGACAGTGTGCCCCTTCCGGTGACAGCGAGAGCACAGCCTAGGTGCCTGGGAGGGTGGACTATGATTTGTTGCACGTCCTGTGTTTTGCAGATTTGTTCTCAGGTTCTACCGCTGGAACTGTGTTGGTGGAGGGTGAGACTGCTGTAGATGTCTTCCTCCTTCACGTCCTCTTCCACGTCCTCTGCCCCGTCCTCTACCAGTTCTGACAGATGTGTCCCTGCTGTTCGTACTTTGGCACAGTAGGTGATCAGGTGAGGTGATAGTTCCCTGATTATTAACTGCACCAATCTCTGGTGGAGAAACTCCTGACTCAGAACTTGCTGATGAAGCACTGCTGCCAGATTCTGGAATAGTGTCGGCAGGTGTGCTGACAAGTGTAGGATCAGAGATGGTATGTGCACTGTCAAGTGGACTGGCAGTGGCTGAAGCAGAGATGTCAGGTGTAGGAGAATTAACAGATCCAAGGCTTCCCTCGTTGCTGGGAAGAGGATTTGTTCCCTCTGTGGTGGTCAGAGGAATTGTGTTAGAATTCCCAAAGGTAGTGTTTTGAACTCTGTCAGTCTGTGGGACCTTAGCGATGACAGAATTCCACCAGTTGTTTACCCCTGAGTTAAGCTCAGTGTGGGACTTCCAGTCTTTGTCAATAGTTTCACCATCAGATGAGCAGCTTACGTCACTTGATGTAGGCTTGCACTGGCCTTCTACAATAGTGTCACCATCAACTGAGCAGCTCAATAGTTTCACCATCAGATGAGCAGCTTACGTCACTTGATGTAGGCTTGCACTGGCCTTCTACAATAGTGTCACCATCAACTGAGCAGCTTACGTCACTTGATGCAGGCTTGCACTGGCCTTCTACAATAGCTTGTAGGTTATCTAATGATTTGAGGAGCTCATGAAGTGCTTCCCTGTGATGGATTATCTTAGCTGCAACTTTACAACACAGCCCAAGAGGGCAGTCTTGATCTTTGGACAGGAGTCCCTGAGGTAGGACTTCTGAACCTTCCTCCTGTAGCTCCAGGCTTGTATCCACATATACCACAGGATTATGGATATCCTTCAATTTTCTAAATTTTTCAACCTGGCTGCAACAAAATTCTTCTTCTGGAATGCAATCTGTGTGGCAGTAGTTGGAACAAGTAGGTTCCTGCAGTAACTACTGGGACAATAGCCAGATAGCGTAGATATTCTTGCTATTTTGCAATGTGAAGTCATCCCAGAGGAGGCTTGTAGGTTTGCAATGAAGTTCACAGGAGAGAGAGAGTGGGTGGTGGTATCGTGGGTGGGGTGGAGTATCGTGGGTGGGGGTGTTTATAACGGGGTGGGTAGTGAGGGCGGCAGTGGGCCGACGAGCTGGAAGTGTTGCCTTCTCACTATCACTTAATAAACACTGTTTGTCCTTGATATGTCCCTGGGCTTCAACATTACTTCTGCCAGATGTAAGTCTTCCATTGTAACAGATATAGCGTCTGATCATTTCCCAAGGCTAACTTCTCTAGATATTGGTAATGCTATCCTCCCTGGTGGGATATTCAAACGGAAACGTCTTAATGTTCCCCCTGATCAACATGATGACTTTGTTGCACATGTGACTGGTATTATTCCTATGAGTGTACCTCTGTCGAGACTTTTAACAATGACCTTGTAAGCAGTATTCAGAACTTCTTAGAGCCGCCTCTGAAACCTCCTACTACTCTACTTTTAACAATGACCTTGTGAGCAGTATTCAGAACTTCTTAGAGCCGCCTCTGAAACCTCCTACTACTCTAAATCCAAATGACTTCCATAATAATCATAAG